>NC_088995.1:9177493-9403511 GCF_963932015.1 Anas acuta | reverse complement strand
TGACTTATTGTAGCAGTCAGCAGATGAGATAAATTATAAGGAATATGTAAAGAATGCCCCTTGTGAGTGTTCTCCTATTACCTTATGAAGGGTACAAGCCTAGAGGGACAGGAAGAAAACACTGCATGGGGGTGTATATGTGAATTATTTTTCTAGTAATGATGAGAAATCATACTTGTATGACAAATCCTAACCCACTATTGTGGTTTCCCAGTGCAGCTGACTTTTCCCTACTGAATATGCTGCTACTTTCTATTCTGTGTCTTGCCTATAGGCTTATACTGTATTTGAGGATTGGTCTTGACAATTCAACTCCTTTTGCACAGAAAACTGTGAGTTTCATTATTGAGATCATATCTGGAGTCTTGACGTTCAGACACTTGCTAACGATCTTGAATCCATTGGAGAGTGAATCACAGTTCTCGTGTGCGCTGCTGCCGCGCGAGTAGGAGGAAGCACTGTTAGGAAGCCTCTCGCCTGGAGTTGTACCACCACGGCGCGTCCTGTTCTCTGGTTTGACTGGCTCTAACGTGAGCAGCACGAAACGAGAGGAGCAATTCTCCACCCTGGGGGATCTGTTACCATCTCCTCCTCTGAGATCAAGTCCTGGTCTAACGAAGTGGATGGATAGCAGTAGTGAGAACCATGCATACAAATTGAGCATTTCTGAAGTATGAAAATAAAGCGGGTTTTGTGCATTTTTGAGCACATTCATACGTTTTATACATTGTATGTACTGATTTTTCTTTAGTTTTATAGGTACGAATGCGTGTGCGTGCGTGCGTGTGTCTCTGGGTGGCGATATATATATAAAAATATATATACACTGTAGACGGTACCCTTTGTGCTGCGTCCAGCTAGGTGAAGCTAAGCACTGGGATATAAACTAGGCTCTTAGGGTTAATACTTCTCTGAAGCTGGCTACACTCTGTTGTAGGACAGGATGTGATAGTGTACACTTAAGTAGGATGCAAAGTCTATGCTACTACAATCTGTTCCTGAAAATATTTTGTTAGCAGTGCAAATTAGAAAATTTCTAATTCCTTTTGAAGCCAGATGGAACATTCATTCTCTGTAGTATCCTAGCGCAATAACAAAAAGCCTTTTGCTTGGTTTAGTCTCTGAAGCTGTGTTTTGTGGTTGAGGTGAACAGATACCTTACCTCACACATCTCATAACACTGCAGGAATCTGTTCAATATATATTTTTTTATTTTACTTTTGGTTCTGTGGTGAATTTATTGAAAATAAGCTCTGTTACGATTCGTAACTTCATGATAGCTCCCGGCTACAGTTGTTCCAAATGCGGGCTTCTTTGTAGAAGCCTCAGTGTAATATTTTTCCTATAGCTTCTGAGCCTTTCCCGCTTCTATGTTGGCACAGAGGCTGCAACTTTCTCTCTTTTTCCCTATCCTTCTTCATCTTAACTGTAAACGAGGGAGATCTTGCCTTGAATGGAGCAGCTCACTAAGTACAGCTCTTGTTTACCTCTCAGTGAGCTTCTAATTTGCAATAAAAATGTCATTTATTTCCCATTTTAACATAGCTTTTTCACATTGAGTATTCTCTCTTGGAGCAGAGAACGTCACAACTGCTAAGACTTCTGGACCAACTGGGGAAGGGTTAGTTTTCTTGACAGCAGTTGACTCCTCAGCAAAAATTCCTTGCCCTTGGCAAGGTGACTGGTACGTAACTTTGTTCTGAGCGCCAATTAAAGGGGTTGAAGCTTGATGCTTGCCTGAGGAAGACCTTACTGTTTTGATTGCCATTAGGTTGATGAGATCTTTTAGAGTTATTTTGTGCATTGATTTTTATTTTTTTTTCTCCCCATCACCATTCACTTCTCTGGATGTTTTTCTTATCTACTGGTGCATCCCCAATCTTCCTGCAGATACAGCAGGGGAGGTTCCATTACCTTATCGTTCCTTGCAGCACAAATGAGCAAAGAGGGCATTTCTCTTTGAATGTTCCTGACCACAATCTATCTTGTCAGGTGTCAGTACTCTGTCCTGTGCAGGGCTCACGCATCCCATTGTGGCCTCTAACAAAACCGTTCCTCAGTTTCCCCTTCCTTACTACGTACTGTGGTGCCATATTGAGGTCTCTGCTGTTCCTTCACGGGCAGTCATAGATATTCACTTGTATCGGTGTTATCAGTGATACATGTACGCAGTCTCACAGCAGCCTCTCTTTTTTTAATAGGTGAGTTGTAGAATATTGTAATGTTAGAAAGACAGTGGGTTTAGTTCTGTGCTAGAAGATCAAAATTGTCATTCAGATGTACAAAGAACTTGTCTGCGTAATGTTCGGTTGTGTCTAGTCCTGAGTCTCAGACGATTCCTTTATCCATTTGTGACAGGGCGCTGGTCGAGAAGAAAAAAGAAGCAGGTGAATTTTTTTCCTGAAGGCTTAATCTTACGGTCTGTGCACAGGCAGCATTCCTGGAAGTCACTGGGCTCTGCCTGAGCCGGTGGCACAGGGCTGCCCAATTCATGCGTCTCTGAAGTTTCACCTGGGAAGAAATTGTTTTTGTGACCAGTAACTTACTGTTCTTTTCCCATCTGTTAATTGAATTTGAAGCTGTTTTAAAAACTGTTTCTATCTTTCAGAAGTCATTTTTTTCAGCGATAAAGCCCTGAAGTTCTCATGTTTTCTCATATGATCCATAACTTCTCTTTTTTTTTCAGTTGCTGAAATGTATTGTTTCCTCTCTACTTAGCTAAAGAACATGAAATATACAGAAATTTCTTTTAAATATCCCTTGCAAGTTGGGAACTGGACCCTAAAATTAGAACAGATCAGTGTAGAGGAGGCAAATCAATCAAAGTTCATACATTCTGCTTCCACCGTTACCCAGTTCCAAACGAAATCTGTGTTTCTTTGGAATAGATGCATTCAGCGGTGAGGATCTGCTTCCCCTAACAATATTCTGCATTAGCTGCCTGCTACGGTACGACATAGCTTTAATTTTCCAGTATTGTGCACCTTGAACGTTGAGTGGGTTGGAGTTGATGCCAGCAGAGATGCTGCACTTGCAGCCTGCGTGCATGGCCATGCTGCACTGTAATCTGAATGTCAGACTTGTGTATGCCTGGGAGGCTGAGAGAGAGAATGAGACACTGCTTTTTACCTTCTCTTGGAAAATAATTTTAGCCAACGCTGCATTTGCAGGCTTCTCCTGTGTAGTTGGTTTGTGACTGGATTTAACTGTGGCAGTGTATAAAAGATTTTGATATTCTGTGAAATACCATGTAGAATTTAAATTTGATACTATGATAATTCAGTCCCTGTGACACTGTTTTTTTGTTTTAACTTCTTTCTTTGGGGTTGGCACTAATCTTTCTTTTTCTCAAGATGCTGTGAGAAACATTTCATCCAAATGCCAAATAAATTGTGTTCTGTAAGACAAACTGTCCGTTTCGCCGTTTCCTGATTTCTCGCACTGGCGTGGTTCTTTGGCAGCGTGAAGGAAGCCTTGTTAGGTGCACTTCCAGACCGTGACCTTGCCAAAAGATCAGCAGACTCGTTTGGTTTCAAACAAGGTGGCTGTAGACATGTCTGTGTACAAATACCAGCGATGTTTACCTGTAATAATGTAACTTGAAGAAAGTCTGGTGTTGATAACCCATAAGGCGAGGTGCAGCCCCTTCCTGCTGCCCTCCTGGAGCTGCTGGGAGCCTGTGGAAGGAGCAGAAGCGGGGCAGGAGCTGTATGAGGCAGCGGTGGGTGGGACAGGAGGGAGCTGAGCCCTGCAGCTCGCCACGGCCTGCATGGGGCAGCTGGGCCCTCAGGCAGCACTCGGTGCCTGATCCTGCCTGGGGACTGATATTTAACCAGCAGGGATCACAGCTACGTGCCCAGGGCCTCCAGAGCCCCTTGTCAGGACTGATCTGTTGCCACAAGTTGTGTATCACTGACAGAAAAGCCAGATGGGAGCTCCCCTGTCCCAACCTCGAGCTATTCCAAAGCGCCCCTTTGTCCTGAAGCTTCCAAAGGGAAGGTTGGGGCCGTGCCCCGGGCCTGGCCCTGCTGCAGGGCGAGCTCCGGCCTTCATCCTGTGCAGGGGGAGCCTCGGGGGGCCCGGAGCAGCCTTGGGGCAGCGGCGGGGTTTTGGCAGGGGGCTTCGTGTGGGCAGCAGGGGGCAGGAGCGAGCCGCAGGGCCCGGGCCCTGTCCCTGTCCCTGTCCCTGTCCCTGCAGGCCCCTCACCGCCCTCACGGGGCCGCCTGGCGGCAGGGCCGTGCCCGGGAGGCCTTGGTGGAAAAAACAAGTCCCTTTAAGCTGTTGTGTGGCTTTAGGGATGCGAGCCTGCCGCTGCAGCACGGATTTCCCCTGCCATCCCCTGAGCCCTGCAGCCCCCCGGTGCCCGCGTGCCCCCATCCCTGTGTCAGCGCTCTGCGGCCTTCTGGCCTCCTCAGGGCTGGAAACACAATCCCAGCCCCAAACTGGGCTCCATTCCTAGGGCTGTGTGGGGTCAAATCCCCTTTAGCTGGGGGAGGTGACCAAAGAACGGAGCTCCCACTCCCAGCAAGGCCCCAGGGAGCTGCTCTCGGGGCTGGGGAAGGAGCTGTGGCTCCTTAGCGCGTGGTCCAGCCCTGGCCGAGGGGACAGTGATGTGGCTCCGGGCTGGGGCTGAGCTCATGGAAACGCTCGGTCACTGGGCTCGGTGCCTGCCGAGAGGTCTGCGGGATGCTCCGGGCTGTGCCCGAGCTCTGCTGGTGGCTCGGTGGCCGCAGGATGCGCTCATCGCTGAACGCCGGCCAGCACACGGTGTCACTGCCACCACCGTGCCACCGCTCGCCGTCCCCTGCCCGCAGAGTTTTGGGGTGACAGGAGGCGAGGTGGCATTCGCTGCCGGTGCCACAGGCAGACGCAGCGCTCGGCCCCGGGGTGCCAGGCAGTGCAGGGGGGCGATGGGGCCACACACAGCTGCTGCCCACACTGCCGCCTTTGTGCGGGCACCGGGTGCTGCTGCGCTCCCTGCCCGGCTCTCCGGCCACACCAGCTCACTGCCAACAGCAGAGCAAAGTCAGGAGCCACCAGGGTATTTATTCTGCTCGGGCTCCATCTCCCTGCTGCTCTCACACAACGCTCTGTGCACCCATCTCTGGGCTGCCTGACCCACGCAGCACCGCTCTGCCTACTCCAGTCCTTGTCTTGCCGCTGTCCTGCTCACCCCACGTCCCCAGGCCGGGCTCAGCGCAGGATTCACCGCCGGGAGCTGCTCTTGGCACTGCCGCGTGTTGGTGCAACGCTCGCTGATGATGCCTGTGGCGGGGGTTCCCAGCAGGGTGGCACCGTGCCCACGTCTGATCGATGGCTGCAGCTTCAGAAACTATTTTTATTTTTCAGAGCCTTTTTTTTTTTTTCCTATAATGGCTCTCTCCCTTCATGCTGGTGTGCACGCATGCCAGCGGGAGCTCACCTCCTGCTGGCTCCTGCGCGGCAGGGAGATGGACGTGGTCTCTCCGTGAGGACAGCGCAGAGCTGCAGGGTTCAGCTGTGAGCCCCCCGCCACCATCGCAGCAGCAGCAGCAGGCTGGGAAGCACAAAGCAGCTCCGGGAAGGTTTGATCTGGTTCCTATAGAAACTGCAGGCTGCTCCAGCCTGGTGCAGCGGGAGGGCACTGGGACGGGTGGCAGCAGGTACGGCCTCTTCTTGTGGGGCCATCGTGGGACAGGGGGCTCGTCCCTGCTGGGCATCTCCGCGTGGTGCTCCTGGCCATGTGTCCTCTGTGGTAGCATCTCTGCTTCTGCCTGCCTTGCCAGAAATAAGCACCAGAGAAACTCTGTGCCCTGGTGAATGCCCCAGGGTGGGGAATAGCCCCAGGCCCATTGGCAGGGAGGGTGCATGGAGGGGAGGGGGTGTGCAGGGCAGCCACCCCCTGCTGCGGACACGGTGATGGCCAGGGGCAGAGGGACACTGGGTGACACTGGGTATGGTGGGGCAGTGGCTCTGCCTGGGGAGGGGGACAAGCATGCCCCAAAGAGCCCCATAGAGGTGAGCCCAGCCTTTGACGTTGTCCCTGCAGCAAGTGGCAGAGCTGAGCTGCAGTGAGTCCCCGGCCAAGCCACCAGCAGGACGCTTGTTTCTGCGGCCCTTGTGTCGGTGCCGAGGTTTATTTATCCTGGCAGCACCGCCGAGCTCTGAGCCAGGACGTGAGTACCTGCAAGAGATGAGGGATGAGCCCTGTGGCCTCCTTTTTCACTGCTGTCTGAAGAAAGCTGGGATATTTTAGGATAATGTGACAGCACCACAATCCTGCACGTTCACTCCCCTTCCTACCTACCCTCTGCAGGAGAATAACTCTTTCGTTGGGATGAGAGCTCCTCTGGGACGTGACCCCCCCCCCCATGGGGGCTCTGGAGGCACAGGCTGTGAGGTGCTGCCTCTACGGCCCCACTCAGGAAAGTGGCCACTTCCCAAACCAGCCCTGGCAGAGGTATTGCGGGGGTGAGCTGGGTTTGGCCCGTGGGTCCCCATGGCCCTGCCTGGCCCCAGCTCCTGCCGTGAGCCCCCTAGCAGGGGGGCAGCACCACAGGCAGGTCCTGGTGGGTTCCAGAGCCGTGCTGGGGGTGAAGGCTGTCGCAAGCTCCTTTGCACGAGTGTGTGTGCATGCAAGGAGTGGGGAAAGGATGGGGCAGCCCCAACCCTCCCTGAATACCGATGGTCCTGCAGGAGCCTGTCTGTGGCCCTGCACAGGGCTGGGGGTGCAGTGGGGATGCTGCAAGCCCCTGCTTTAGGGATGGAGAGCATCCCTAAGGGGATGGGATGCCTGCGGCACCCCTGCCGCCCTCTTGGCCCCCAGGAGAGCAGCAGACCGGGCAGCTCGGTGCAGCCCCAGGGCTTTGGGAGGCTGCCGCTGCCCTGCTGCTCCTGGCTGCCCACACGTGCCAGCCTGGGCAGGGGCCTGGCACTGCGCACAGGGGCTGGCTGGGGGCCGGGCGCTCCCTGCTCCCTCCTAGCAGGCGAGGAGTTAAAAACTCAGCCCTTGTGATGAATATTTAACAGCAGTGCTCAGGCTGGAGCTGAGGATTTCTCCGGGGCTGGCAGCGCTGCATCCCGCCCCAGCCCTGCTGCCCGCCCGGGCGCACTGCAGAGGAGGACGGGGCATCACGGCGGGGTGGCCGGCACGGCCCTGCTGCTGGCATGGGGCCGCAGGGGCTGGGGATAACTTTTGTGACTTTGCCTCTTGTCATCCGAGCAGCTGCGGGAGGTGAGATGCGCTGCCTGCCCGCTGCGCTGCTGGTGCCTGGGGTGGCCGGAGGGATGGGCGTGGGGCGCGGGTGCCAGCGGTTTGTTCCCCTTCCACCTGTCAGGGAGTGGATATGGGTCCAGAAAGCTCGGGACTGGGTGACCTGGTCCTGCCCCATCCCTGCAGGACATCCCTGTCCCTGCTGTGCCACCGGGTTGGGGAGGTGTTGGCCCTGGCAGGAGGTGGCTGGGTGGGTGCCGCTTGGGTCGGGTGGGCATTTAGGAACTCAGGATTTGGGATGCAACCCAGGGAATGTCACCGTGGGTGAAACCTCCAAGTAGCCTGGGGCTTCTGTGCTGGGCTGGGGCATGCGGGCACCCTGCTTTGGGATGAGACCGGCAGCAGCAGGCACTCATCTGGCTCCTGCCAGGGGATGCTTGTGGTGGGGCAAGGGCAGCATGCTGCGGCTCTGAGGGATCCCGAGGAGCTCAGCTCCCACTGCATGGGGAGAAAAGCCCCAAATCCCTGTCCTGGGGACAGTCCGAGTCTGGCATCATCCCGCTCCAGACCCTCTGAGGCTGCTGTGCAGCAGGGATCTGGACGTGGGGCCGCAGGCCGGGCTGTCAGCAGCACAGGTGGTGCAGGACGGGCTCAGTGGGGGCTACTTGCCTGGCCCATTCCCGCGGGTGGCTGCGAAGGGCCGAGGCCGGGGGCTGCGCTGTGCCACTGCTCCCCCAGCACAGCATCCGCACCCTGCAGCCAGTCCCTGGGGCTACGTGTGATGCTGGGGGGGCCGTGCTGCCACGCAGGGATTTGGGGCCGGTTGGTGGGACTCTGATGGGAGCAAAGCCCGCAGCCCTGGGAGCTCCAGCTCCACGGTGTTCCCGCTTCCCTGCCGCACCGAAGCCCGGTGTGGAGCGAGTCCCCGTGCTGCCTGCCTCCGAGCGCTGACAGCAGCGCTGGTGGGAGGGAAGCGGCTCCGGATGAGGATGCTCCAGGCGATGGGGCGAGCGTTGTCCCTGCGGCGTGGGTGCAGACCTGCCCACGGCCACCCCTGCGTGCTGCAGCCACCTCCTGCTGCCTGACCAGCCGCAGGGGCACTGAGGGTGCTGCAGCCCCCCGTGACTGCCTCCCCCCTCGAGCTGGGGCTGCGGAGATGGGGCCCGGCCACCCCCAGGGGGTGACCCAAATCGCACAGAGCTGCCCGGGAAGGCAGAGAGGGGGTGAGCGTGTGGTAATGCCAACACCAAGTGGGGCTCAGGTGGCTGAGGGGGGTTTCTCTGCAACAAGAGGGGTTTTGGGGTGCCCCCGCGGCCCCCCTGACCTGTGCTCTCTCCCGCAGGGCAGTGGTGCTACGACTCGCAGGACCCCAAATGTGGTGAGTGGGGACAGCCCCGGCACAAGGGCATGGCTCTGTTTCGGTGCCCTGCCTTGAGAGGCACCTGCCCTCGGTACGCCTGGGGGCACATTGTTTGGAAGCACACAAATAGCTTGTAAAAGGTTAATTAAGGCTCAAGGAGCATTTAATCAGCTGTTACAGCCCAGCTGCTTTATAGCCCTTGGGTGCACGTGCACCGTGCCCGGCCACCACAGCAGGTCAGCCGTGTCCAGGAGCGCGAGCGGACGGGCTCTGCTTGTTGCTGCCCCGCAGAGATTTGACTTCACAACAATTCAACCAAGGCGGGCAGCGGCCAGGGCTGGTTTTGGCTGAGGAGCGGGGCTGGCGGGGGGCAGCCGGGGCCGCACAAAGCCGGCCACATGTCCCGGCAGGGCTGCGGGGACTGCTCCTTAATGGTGGCAGCGGGTAATGGGGAGCCTGCGGGGTGGGCAGCATGGGGGGGCTGCAGCTCCCAAGATTTCCAGCCAAAAACCTCCTCAGGGTACTGAGAGAAGGGATGGAGACTGCGGGGCCAGCTGGGGGCCTGGCCACCCTCATCCTTGTGTCCCCCTTGGGGTGGAGGTGGCTCACACGGCTGTGCCCCCCCGCAGGCCCCAGCCACTGGAAGGAGCTGAAGGCCACGTGCGGCGGCAGCAAGCAGTCCCCAGTGAACATCGACAGGCGCCGGCTGCAGAGGGACAGCGGCCTCGGGGACATCGTCTTCGAGGGCTACGACCAGGCCCCCCCGGGCAAGTGGAGGCTGGTGAACAACGGGCACACGGGTGGGTGCTCTGCCCCCACAATGGGCTCAGCCCCCCTCCGGTGCTGCAGCTCTCTGGTGTCCCCGCGGGGCCAGCCCTGTCCCTATCCCGTCCCTTGCAGTGATGCTGAGCCTGGAGGGTGAGCCGGCCTCCGAGCACATCGCCATCAGCGGCGGGGGCCTCCCCGGCCGGTACCGCGCGCTGCAGCTCCACTTCCACTGGGGCAGCCCGGCCGGGAACGGCTCCGAGCACACCCTGGACGGGCACCAGCTCCCCATGGAGGTAGGCGGGGAGCAGCCCCGGTGCCCGCAGGGATCGTGTCTCAAGTTGGGGAAGGGAGGGAGGGCGGGTGTGAGTGCGGCTCCACCAAACACCTTGGGATGCTCCTGGACAAACGAGCCTCTGTGCCTGTAAGGTATTTATGGTCTGTCAGAGCAGAGCAAAACTGACTCACTGCGGCTGGAGCAGGTGCTCGGGCACACGGGCTGTGCATCCCCTTTCCCACCTCTGCCCCGGGCACGTTGCTCTCCCAACCCAGTGCCTGGCGAGGTCAGGGTGAGGTGGGGGCTCGGCTGGGTGCCCACGCTCAGCCCCTCTGTCTTTCCCCAGCTGCACATCGTCCACATCAATGCCAAGTACCGCACCCTGGGGGAGGCCAAGGGGCACCCGAACGGGCTGGCCGTCCTGGGCTGCTTCTTCCAGGTAGGCTGGTGGTGGCTCATGGGGTTGGTGACCTCCAGCACCCGTGGGTTCAAGCAGAGCACTGCTGCAACCAGGGGGCAAGTGTCCCCAGAGGACCCGTATGTGTTCCCAAAGGCTCCTTGGGAAATGCCGGCTCTGGGCGATCCCTGCCTGAGAGCCCCCCAACATTGTATAAAGCAGGGGCCCCACTGCAAACTCCTCCACCCCACTGCCAGGCTGCGGGATGGGCTCTGCCCACCTGAGCTGCTTGCTCTTGCCTTGCAGGTCTCTGAAGCCCTAAACCCCAACTATAACACCATCGTCAGCGGCCTGAGGAACATCTCCCACGCCGGTGAGGCACCCTCGTGCTCCTGCCCCGGGGCACAAGCAGGAGGGGAGAGGCCTGGGGGTGGGCTGGTGGCAATGGGGGGGTTGTGGGGCAGCGGATGGGGGTGGCCCCGCTGTCCCTTGTCCTGGTGTGGGCTGAGTGCCCGTGTCTCACCACGCAGGGCAATCTGTGGACCTGGCCTCCACCTTCCGCCTGAGCACGCTGCTGCCACGTGCCAGCCGGCTCTCCCGGTACTACCGCTACCAGGGCTCCCTCACCACCCCCGACTGCAGCGAGGCCGTCGTCTGGACCGTGTTCGAGGAGCCCGTGGACATCAGCTGGGCGCAGGTAGCGTGGGCGGCCCTGCCGTGGGGCTGGAGAGCCTCAGGTGGCCAAAAGCTGTGCCATGAGCATCCTGCTCCTTGTGCATTTCCTTACACCTGAACAATAGCACGGGGGAGGCAAAGGGGATGTCTGCTCCTGGGGCACCGGGCTGGGCTGTGGGTCTGGGGGAGCTGAGTGGGGTGGGTGGATGAATTCACTTGGCCCCGTGTTTGAGCCACGCGTACCCCAGGGTTGGGACATGAGGTGGCACGGCTCCCAACCCCACGCCTCTCCCCCCGGCAGCTGCGGGAGTTCGTGAACACCGTCTACTTCCCGGTCTCGGGCGCCGTGCCCCTGAAGATGACCAACAACTACCGCCCGCCGCAGCCGCTCCACAGCCGCAAGGTCTTCGCCTCCAGGGACGCCACCTCCAGCCGCGGCTGCCCTGGCCACCTCCTGTCCCCGCTGCTCCTGCTGGCCCTGCTCAGCCCCCTCTCTCCATCCCCATAGGGTCCGGCACCCCCGCCCGTCGCCTCCTGGCCCCCAAAATCTTTGCAAAGAAGCAAGGCGACGTCTGATTCATAGGAAATGGGGAAAAAAGAAAAAAAAAAAAAAAAGCACTTCGGGGCAGCAGCTGGGCCAGGGTGCTGCAGCCCTGGCTGGTGTGGACGTGGGGCTCAGCCACCCTGTTGCAGGGCTATGGGGCCTGTTGGGGCTGGAATAAAGGTGAGCTCCCGGCCCCGTCGCTGCCTCCGGCTCCGTGTCCCTTCAGTGGTGATGGTGACGGGTACGTGGCACGGGGGGCTGCAGGGAGCTGGGGGCGGCAGGATGGGGCCAGGCTGGCTCTGTGATGGTGCCCGGCTCTACCGTGAGCCCCAGGGGCCGAATCCTGGCCCAGCACGTGTCCCTGTGGTCGCCGTGTGTGCAGACGTGGCCACGTTGCCTTCCCCCGGGCCCTGTCATGGGGACGTGGCACATCTCAGCCCCGCGGGGTGCAGCACGGGGAATTTGTGGCCCTTTCCCAGAAGCTAATTTTAGGCCAGCAGAAACTGCTGCAGCTGTGCCTGCGCTGCCCTGCCCGCGCCTCGGGGCAGAGCCACACAGAGCGGTGACCCATCCTTACCCTGCTGATGCTCCAGGCCCTTCCAGCCTCTTCTGAAGTTATGGGAGTAAGAGCACAGGTCCTTGGCCAGCAGCAGAGGGGGGCTGCCTGGGCTTTTCTTCATTTCTGGGGGGAAAATGATGCTGCAGGCCTGCGCGGAGCCAGCCAGGGCTGGGGTGTGGGTGCGCTGCAGATCCAGGGAGCCCAGGGGACCCCTGGCAGCCACAGAGCATTTGTGGCCCCCACAGCCACTGCCCGAGCTTGGCTCCTTCGGGACAGCCCCTGGGAGAGGGCCACGGCAGGGCGGATGGGAACCCCTGGTGAGATGGAGCTTCCTGGGGGGCTGCAGCACCCATGGGTGCAGGAGGGTGCCTGAGTATCCCCCACGTCTGGCCTTTGGGCTCCCACTGAGGTCCACAGAGGGGAAGAGACATCTCAGGCAGGCGGCCTGGAAGGTGTCTGGCAATGACCCCGTGCACTGACTGCAGACCAGAGCAGGGGACAAGCTCGAGCTGGGTCCGGCCTGAGACCTTCCTGGAGGAGCAGTTTGTTGGGCTCCGGGGGTGCTGGTGCTGCTCCTGCACGGCCCGGCTTGGTCACTGCAGCCGAGCTCCGGCCATCACCGCCCTGCAGCAGCGGCCGTGCTTGGGGCCCTGAGCACTGACCTGCCCGCAAGGGCTCCATGAGTGCTGTGCAGGGGGTGAGAGGGCGGCTGGGGCCGGGGCCAGCCGGCACGTGTGGGGCCAATCTCGTCCCTGTGTGCCTGCCCTGGCGAGCCACGGCCGGTGTGGGGGCTGCAGGCTGGTCCCTGCCACCTTGCCCTAGGGCAGTGTCCCCTGTGCCCTGTGGTGTCCCCACACTAAGGGGCTTTGAACATGCCCGTGGGTGAGCCTGGGGAGGGGGACAGGGCCAGGAGCAGTGCAGGAAGCCCATTGTGTGTGGCTGGGCACAGCAGAGGCCCCAGGAAACTGTGGGGCACTGTGCAGCAGCGTGGCACAGAGCGGCCCTGGGCCCAGCAGGAGCACTGGTGGCCTGTGGCTGGAGGGGACCAGTCTCTGTGGCCACAGTGGCACTGGGTGGCTCTGGGGAGTGCGGCACAAAGCCCTCTGGCCATGTGAGCCCCCCTCAGACACACACACACACACACACATACACATACAGACACACACACACACACAGACACACAGACACACAGACACACACACAATTTCACTGCATCCATGGTTCAGCCTGTGTTCAACATGGCTGCAGGATGGGCGCTTTCATGGCCCAGTTTTAGAATCACCGCATGGTTTGTGTGGGAAGGGACCTTAACGCTCATCTGGCCCCAGCCCCCTGCCATGGGCACGCCGCCTCCCACCACACCGGGTGTCCCAAAGGCCCGTCCAGCCTGGCCTTGGGCTCTTCAGGGATGGGGCAGCCACAGCTTCTCTGGGCAGCCTGGTGCAGATCCTCACCACCACTGAGTGAACAATTCCTTCCTGGTATCTAACCTAAACCTACTCTCTTTTAATTTAAGGCCATTACGCCTTGTCTTACCACTGGACTTTGCAGCATTTGCAGTGTTGGAGGTGTTTCTACAAACCGCTGCACTGACATGCCCCCAGTGCCCTGCAGCGAAATGAGACCAGCGCCTGCTCTGGAGTTGGGGGGCAAAAACTCTTCACCCCCCATTTTCCCAAACCCCAGTCACCATCACTGGGGAGCTGCCTGCAAACCCTCTGTCTGAGCCATTGCCAAAATGGAGCCCAAAATGAGCTTCTCCTGCTCCTGGCCCTGCTGGCTGCCATGCCAGGCAGCGGCGCTCGCGATGCCACGTGCTGGAAAGTTTGTTCCGAGGAAGCCGAGCGTGCCGTGGCCACGGCTATTCCTGGCCGCCAGCTGGTGTTTGGCCAAAGTGGCCACTTGTTTTTGGCCAGGATGCAATTTTTAGCAAGATAAAGTGCTGCCCCTGAGCCCCGTGGCTGCGGTCAGCACATCTGGCCAGGGGGGAGCGCGGGCCCAGCTGTGGGGCTGGTGAAGTGCAGCTGCACGTACATGCGATGGCCAGCCCGCGGTGCCCTTCTAAAAATGCTGAAAAACATGGCAGAAACACTTAAAAAACAACACTTGGCCCAGGGAGGCTGCAGGGGGCTGGGGAAAGGCCGTCTGTCTGTGCGGGGATGGGGTGTGCTCAGAGCACGGTGGCTGCTGGCAGGGGCAGCGCTGTGTGGGGTGCAGGATCCAGCCCTGGGGTGCACACCATGTCCCCATCACCTCCCGTGAGTTCCCCTCCATGCCACAGCTCTGGCCCTGTCAGGCTGTCAAAGTGGGGAGAAAAATCAGCATTTGGCTTAAAAACTTCCCCAAACGGCTCAGTGAAACAATCACATTGCTCATGCCCGAGGGCCCGGGGCAGGGACGTGGTGGCTGGCGGAGCACATCGCCGCACACATCGCACACCCGCTGGGCCCGGCCCCACTCCTGCCTCCCCGCCGCCACCTCCCCAGCCCCAGCACCGTGCCTGCTCCCGATGTGTCCCAACAGCGAGCTACAAACCCGCTCATGGGAGTCTTAAACAGCGATGAAGCTCAACTCACGTTCATTTTTCAGACAAGCTGTTTTCAGGACATCAAGAGATGGCTTTGTTGGCGCACCTGCATCAGGAAACGCGGCTTTTTACAGTAAACGCCGGCAGAAAACAAGTGTTTGCTTCCTTTCCAGAACAGGTGCATAGCTCTGCTGGGAGTTTTACTTTATTAACACGCTAAACTTGAAATGACAAATATTTTTAAGCATCTCAGAGGTGTTTATTTTTGAGTTGGCTCAGCTTGTTTATGACCTGGACAAGCCTTGCAGTTTCTATTTGTTGCTATTTACCTCCGCGCGGGCTGAGTGCGTGGCTCCAGAAAAAAACATCCCAGTGGCAGGGCTGCTCGGGCTGCCCAGCTGTACAGCGGGCGGTTGCTGTTTTGCCACTGCCATGCAAATTTTCTCTTCTCTGTGAGCGGGCGATTTCGGTCAGGTGGTACTTGCAGCTGAGCCCGCCTGAAGCATTTATTAATTTCATTTAATTCACCTTTAATCATGGTGCAATGGAAGCTGCGCTCTCTGAGCTGCCTGCAGCCAGGGCTCTGCTGCAGGGGGAACATTCCTAATGTATTTTATTTCACACATTCTGGGAAATCTGCTCCGTATTTTGGGATTCTTGAGTCTGCCTCGTGCATTTCATGGCAGGTCGCAGTGTCGTGGACAAGCTCAGCCATGGTGCTGCCTGGAGGCAGGCAGGAATTACTGGAGTAATTCCGTCTGTCAGCAAGGATTCGGGGTGACCCAGTGGTGGAGTGGGAACAGGGGGCCCAGCATGGGCAGGGGGTGGGACACGGGGACAGGGCCATGGGCAGAGCAGCGCGCCCAGACCCGGGTGTGTGGGGTTGGCGGTGCCACATCCTGGGGGCCCTGTGCGCTCAGTGAGGCAGGGTGTGTGTGTGAGTGTGTGTGCATGTGTGTGTGTGCGTGTTTGTGTGTGCATGTGTGTGTGTGCATGTGCTGGGTCGCCCAGGCTGGGCACCCACCCTGGCACGGTGCTGCCATCCCCAAGCAGAAGCCAAGCTCGACCCAGCCCAGGCCAGCTCGGCCCAGCCCGAGGCGCGCGGCACGGCGCTCGCTTGGCGTGGCGCTCGCTCTGCTTCACACGTCAGCGCTTGCTGGAGACCGTTTCACTTCCTTTTTTCTGCCAGCTCGGGCCCCCCAGCGCAAGTTTTGATTGGAGACTGGGGAGTAAATTTAGCTCGGGGACGCCCCGACCCCACACAGCTGCACAGTGGGGCTGGTGGGGCCAGGGGCTCTCAGCACTGTGCGCCCCCGCAGCTGGAGACCCCCCGCAGCTGGAGACGCTGCCCCACACCTTCCTGGAAAAGCTGGGAGGGCCGGGCAGCCCCCAGGGCCTCACACTCACCCTGTACCCCAAGCCGAGCTGCCCCTCTGCCTGCTCCCACCGGCCAGCTGAGGCTATTCTGAGCGCCCGGCTCTTGCTTTCGAGTTTCAGCCCTGTTGCCTCCAGGAAACTCGGCTATTTGCGTGGCTCACAGCTGCCGAGACAGGGCCGGGGACGCCCCCGCCCTGCTGTGCCCCAGCCCCACTGCTGCTGCATGGCAGGAGCTGCTGCCACGTCGCCCCGACCCGCCGAGCTCCCACGAGCTGGCGGGGATGCCCAGGCTCACCGGCAGTGAGATTTGGGGTGATGGGTGGGAAATGAGAGCACGCCCCGGCTGGTTGGGGGCACAGATGTGGAGGGGATTTGGCCTTTTGGTAGAGAGAAACTACCCCCATTTATCAGCCCCCCCACCCGGAGCCCCCGCTGAGCCAGCACCACGACCCCCAGCCTGGGCGCGCAGCCCCCTGTGCGATCCGGACCCCGCGGGAGCACCAGCTGCCTCCGTCTGCAGCTAATTAAAGCCTTCCTGAAGCATGTCATTTACTAAATTAGGTCCCCCTCGATTTGAAATTAATGGCAAGCTGGGGAAAAAAAAGAAAAAGAAAAAAAAGGCGACTGTTTAAAATTTCACCAAAGGACACCGCAGATCGAGAGCGAGAGCTGCAGCTGGGTGCGGAGCCCCAGGGTTGTTTTCCATCAGCACGTTTGCTCGTTAGCAAGTCCCACCACAGCAGGGGGGTCAACCTGGGGGGGTCAGCCAGGGCGCTGCCGTGCCCCCACGGGTGGCACTGCCTCACCCCATGCCAAGGCCCTGTTTTGGGTGCAAAGCGGCCCTGTTGTGGGAGGCAGGGCAGCACGGCGCTGTGATGTATAATTCAGCACGCTTTCCTCAGTGGGCTGATGCTTACGGAAATGGTTTAGCAAAATCTTTTAATCAATAATTAGTGAGTTCCCCCCTCCAAAGTCTGAATTCCAAAGCCAGAGCCCAGCTCACAGCTGGGAGCCCCTGCACGGTATTTTCCAGCCAGAGCCTCAGGGCACCATTTGCCAGATCTGTCAGGAGCCTCCAGCTTCCCGAGAGGGGAAGGAAAAGAAAAGCCACCCTCCCTCAGCCCATCTTGGCACTTGTGCCACTGCAGCAGGGCAGCCTGCAGCAGTTTGCCCCTGGGGCTTGGCTTTGTGACCATGGGGGCAGCGATTTGGGCAGGGACATGGGGCTGGCGGGGACCTGCGTGGCCGGGAGCTGCTGCCCAAGAGAGCCCCGGTGCCACGGAGGGGCTGTCTGAGGCCCTTCCTTTCCTGGCATGTCTGGGGTTGCTGCTCCAGCAGGCGCTGACCCCTTGGAGGTTTGGCCAGGCAAGGAGCAGGGCAGTGGGCAGAAGCTTTGCCCCCTCGGATCTTGTAAGAGTTTGTATTTGGCAGGGTATTTGTACTGTAGTTTTGGCTTAATCTCCTGAGGAATCCTCGCGTAGGAGCTCTTCACCCCCTCGGCGGGTCCCAGCTCTCAGCTCAGGGACACAGCGACTGCAGGCCACAAGTCCGGCACATGCTGGGGGAGAACTGCCGGCCCCTGGGGAAATCCCAACAAAGAGGCACGGGGCACAAAGCAGGATTTCACCTTCCACTGACAAAACTCAATTGCTGGAGGAAGAAAATGAAATTCAGACCGATCCCATCCATCAAACACTGTCCTCAGTGCCATGAGTGCACATCAATGCAATTCTCCAAACTGGAGAAAAGTTCCCCACATCACTGAAATGTCACAACTGCACAGTGAAGAAAACAGCCAGACTTGGCTTCAGTTCTGCACCAAGTGCAGGTGTCTGTGTCCCTCCTCCAGCATCGGTTTAAGGCCATACAAAAATCTCTGTCCTGAGAGCGTGGCCGGCCCCTGCTCCTGCACCCACCACCAGCTGGATGGAGACGTGGGGTGGGCAGAGGGCAGGGTGGTGGGACAGATGGAGGTGTTGGTGTGGGTGGGTGAGTGGACGGAGGTGTTGGTGTAGATGGGATAGAGGGACAAACGGATGAATGTGTGGAGGTGTTGTGGTGGACGTGATAGATGGAGGTGTTTGCATGGACTGGAGATGGAGTGTAAATGGGGTGGAGATGTTGGTGTAAATGGGGTGCATGGGCAGATGTGCTGAGGTGGGCCGGATGGATGGAGACATTGAGGCAAACAAGACAGACTTGGTGGGAGCACGCAGGGCCGACAGCCACACAGATCTTTCTGCTTGCTGGCTGCAAGGGTGTCTGCCCAGAGCTGCCCTGTGGGGGCCACAGGAAAACCTCCCTGAGGCCGTGATGGGGATGGGACACACACAGGGGCACACGGTGTGGGGACCAGGCTGCTGCAGGCATGAGGCACGGGGACAGCGTAACGTGTGAGCGGCCACTCCGGCAGCTCTACCCACGGGACACCGGGGTGACTGAGCACACAGGGACGGAGCCAGCACTGGCCATGTCCCCAGCACACGCAGCAAGGGCAGCAAGTCCCTGTGAGGGACCCGGCACCCAGATGCCAGTGAGTGAGGGACAAGGCCATGGCCAAGCGCTCAGTGCCAGCACGGTGCTTAGACTGCCCCAAACTGCCTCAGAGTGCCCTGCCTTTGGTGTAGGAGGTGTCAGGGGGGTGCATCAGTGTTCCCAGTGCTCAGCCAGGAACCCCAAGCACTCCCAGCACTCCCAGTGTGTGCCTTCCCCCCCAACCCTTCCCCACACCAGGGCTGACCCCGCTCCACGCGGGGCGGTTGGTGCGCACAAGGACACAGAGACACGGATGCAGAGCCAGCGCTAGTTCAGTGTTGGTGTTTATTTGTGTGACACCCGGCGGAGGGGGACAGGAGCAGGGGACAGGCATGGGGGGGTGGCGGGGGCATGAAGAGGGACATCCGGGTGAGGAGAGGGGGCTGCTGTCACCAGCAGTGGCCAAGAGGGATGGGAAGAGTGAGGAGCCACTGTCTTCATGGCTGTGCCCCGTCGGGGTTACTAGCACTCGGATTTGTTCAGGGTCTTCTCGATGGGAGTGCCGTCGTGCGTGACCTGGCAGACGATGGAGTTGGCGCCCTTCCACTCTGAAGCACTCAGCGTCAGGTAGCTGCTGGCCATGTACTTGCTGTTGTTCTGCCTCTGGGGCGCAGAGGTCTCCACGCCACTGCTGCGGGTGGAACCGTCGACTTTCCAGGTCACCGTCACCGGGCTGGGGTAGAAGTCGCTCATCAGGCACACCAGGGTGGCCTTGTTCTGAGAGCTGATCTCCTCATTGGATGGCGGGAAGACGTGGACAGTGGGAGACACCTTGGGCTGGCCTGCAAGAGAGGGGGAGAAGGCCGTGAGACCCCGCCACAGCAGCCCCGCTGCGCGTCACTGACAGCCCCAGTGGAGGCAGAGACAGGGCACACACATCCACCTGTGTGTGTGTGTGTAAGGCTGTATGTGTAAAACACACACACATCCATAAACCCTCGTGTTACATATATACACTCTATGTGTATATATATACAGACATATATTATAGATGTGTTCAGATAAAACACATTAAAGATATATTATCCATAGATACACACATATAGTACATATATAGATATATTAATATATAAATATATATTAATATAATATATATAAATTATGCAATATACATCATATATACATGTATATATTATATATTATGTACATGATTATGATAAATGTATATTATATATATATTAATGTATATAAGCATTATCTTTTATATATATGTGTGTATATATATTCATATATATGTATATATACATATATATGTATACACATATATATATGTATATACATATATATACACACATATATTTATATATACATATATGAGTTTATAAATATATGTATGTTTATACATATATATATACACACAAACACAATTTCAACCATGTATATTTTGTTGAATCTGATTCAGTTTTAGAACTCTGGTTAGTTGCCATAATGCCACTTCTTTCCTGTTGTGTGGCTATTTTTTTAATTTTAATTAAAATTTTAAAGACGAAGCAGCCAATTTTCTGGCCAGCTCCGCTTTAAGGAATGTTCAGACTCATTTCAGAAATAAGTACAATTAAAAATCACCATGGAAAAGGCTGGTAAAGGATATTTGTACTTTCTGAGATGGCTATCTCATGAAATGTACAATAGCCACATCTCATCTGTATCTATATCTAAATCTATATCTTTATCTACACGAGAAACCTCCAATTAATTTTTTTTTCTGCTGATGAAACTGGTAAACTACACTTTTCTTGGACTTATGCTGAGTGATTTGTGTCAGATTTTTTTTTTTTTTGCGAATTTCTTCTAAAAATTACAAACACAGAAGCAATAAAGTTATTCCTGTCTGCTTTTTAGCAAAATAACAATTTTTTTGACAGCACTTACCTGAACAGCACGCTCAATACCTCTGAAAAATTGAATTTCAGCTTCCAAGGACAAGTCATTTCAGTGTCACCCGGACTCACCAACAGCACCGGGGCCACTTCAAGGTCCCCGGCAAGAAGGGACCGGGGACAAAGAACTTCAGGACTTAGTCTAAGTCCTCTTAGTCTAAGTACTTAGTCCTGAGGACTAAGTCCTTAGTCCTAAGTCTTAGTCCTTAGTCCTAAATCCTAAGGACTAAGTACTTAGTCCTGAGGACTAAGTCCTGAAGACTAAGTCCTTAGGACAAGAGGAAAGGTCTAACAATAAAGATTAAACTGATTTCTTGACAAAGACAAAAATTGACTTTCTTATCAACCTAAGTCTGATTTTCTGAAATTTTCTGATTTTTTGAAAAGTTCTGTCTCTGGCAGAGACAGAACTCAGGCACATTTTCTGGCCAAATTTTAAGATCTTTCAATTGTCAAAATAACCCCAAGTCCTCCGTGGTGCACACCAGAGTCCACCGGGACAAGACACAGCCCGCGACAGCGCACTGAGAGCCCGTCCCTGCGCTGGCGACAGACCCCAGCCCACCGCCAAGTCCGAGAAAAACCCCCAAATCACCCAAAATCGACAAAATGTCACAATTTCATGGCAGGCCATGAAAGACCGAGGCGAGGTCAGCGACTTACCCAGGACGGTCAACGTGGTCCCGGCCCCAAATACACCTCACAGTGATACAGGGCCATGCAAAAACCTCCCACGCCATGGCAGGGGCTGTCCTGGGTCCCATGGAGATGTTAGGATGGAGGTGGTGGGATGGAGGTGTCCTGATGGATGCAGCAGGATGGAAAGTGGTGGGATGGAGGTTCCTCAATGGAAACAATGGGATGGAGGTGACAGGATGGACACGATGGGACGGCAGTGATGGAATGAAGGTTCCTCATGTCCCCAGCTGTTGTCACACTGCCCCCGTGGTGGTGCTGGAGCCCAGCCGCTGGTGCTGCTTGGGGCCAGGACAGGAGATGTGTCCCCGTGTCCCCTCTGGGGCTGCTCCCTTGCCCCCACTGCAGCAGGGTCCTGCAGCAGCCATGCTCAGTGCTCCTGTGTTTGCTGCAGGAGATGGAACCGGCCCCCGTGGAGCAAGCCCCAGCACCCAAGAGGGCTCCTGCTCCACTCCCTGGCTCTGCCAGAGCATCCCTGCTGCCAGAGCATTCCTGCAGGGAGGGCTCCTGGCCCCCTGAACACAGGGACAGACCCCGGACAGAGCGCTGCAGTGTGGGGGAATCTCCTCGCATAAGAAAAGGAAACATTCACCAACCCAGCGAGCTCAGGACATGGCAGTGAGCAGTTCAGCTCCGAGCTGATCAGGGCCATAGCTCATGGCGGTGGCATGGTCATATTTGACCAAGGAGGAAGGACTCAGAGACACATTTGCAGGGGCAGCACTGGCCCAGTGTTTATTTGGATGATGCCCAGGGCAGGACTCCCAGTCACCAGCACCCCACTGGCCAAGGCATTCCTGTCCTTGGCCAGCCAGACCAGCCAGTCTTCTCAGACCCAAAGCCTTCCACTTCAGCCCCCTGTATATTCCCTCATCAAATCATAGTGCACACCTGGAGCTTTCTTTAGGAGAAAGAGCTCTGTTTCATAACTCTAAATAACCATACTGCCCAGCAAACAGATCTTTATAATATATCTTTACCAAGGAGCTCCTGCACTCAGACAAGTTGAACAAGACCCAAATAATGCAGCCCAGGCTGTGACCAGCAGGGACTCTGCAGATTTCAAAGGACCAAAAGAGTTGTGCAAGCAGCACAGAGCAGGCAGCCTGTGCAACCTTCCTGCCCATCAGGGAAAGGTACATGAGCACGTTTCAGTGTGGCTCGACAGACTGCTGATATGCTACCACAACCAAATAGACAAGCTGGAGGACAAAAACAAAACCAACAGAAAACAAATGAAAAAAAGCCCAGGAAGAACCTGGGCACTCACCCTCTGCTGGGAACGACTGTCGGTGAACACGGAGCGACTTATGGAGGGCGATCAGCTGGGTCCCACCACCAAGGAAGCACCCGCAGCAGTGCACGGCTGCGCAGATGCAGCCCAAGCGGGAGCCCAGCCCTGTGTGCGGCCAAGCCCAGCCGCTTGCTACGTGTCACGGAGTGGGGACGGTATTTGTGCATCCTCCCCATCTCTCCCAGGGGATATCCAGCAGCTGTGCCACCATTGGCCAAGGTCTTGGCTGAAGTCATGCGTCAGACCCCTCGCTCAGATACCTCCCAAATATTGATTGCTTGTTGGCCACTTTTAGTGCAGCCCCCCCAGTCCTGGCCAGCCTGCCTTTGGTGGCTGTACACCATCCCTCCCACCCCATCTATTACTGTGGTGGGGTGGGAGGTCACTGGGCCCAGCTTTACCCCACTGGAGCACCACTGCCCTGTCCCAGCTGCTGGCATCATTCCATAGAGGAAAAGAAAATGTGCAGGGGATGTGGATGCCCAGCCAGAGCAGCTGGAATGAAGGCACTGACTTAAAATGAACTCAAAAATATTCAAATGCTGTGGTTTGTGCAAGTGGTTATAGAAAGAGACATAGCTGGTGAATCTCCTGAGTCAGTAGAAAACAAATGATACATCGAGGACTTTGTGGTTGGAAATACTTTCTGTTTCAGAGGTTTCTTTTGCCTCTGTGAAAGCTTAGGCACTGGTGCAAATGACAAAAAGTCATCAAAACTATTTACAAAACATTTAGTTGAAGCTGAAACCACCTGTATTGGATGAGTAGTTTCTAAGTATTTCTGATGGGTCAATGGGTTCCATTTTACTGGACAGCAATGAAGGACAACAAAATGCATCTTGCAAGTCCATCTCTCCTTCTCAGTGGGCTGTGTGGGGGGCAGCAGGCACTCTCCTGACATGCCATCCCAGGGGAGGTGGTCCTGGCACAGGACCTCAGCAGGGGCACAGACAGGCAAAGGGGTGCAGGCACTGCTGCACGCAGGGAAGGCTGCGGTTGGTGGCTGTAGCTGGGCAGGGGGGCAGCCATCAGGGCCCGGGGAGCAGCCTGGGAGCACCGGGGAACCTGGGGGAAGTTTGGGGCAGGGACGGGGCTGCTGGGGTCATCCAGCCCCTGAGGGATGGGCACAGCCCTGGGGCTCTGTGGGAGGGCAGGGCACAGAGACCAGGCACAGCCACTTGCAGCACTGGGCCCCAAGGGCAGTGCTGAGTCAGGGACCTGTGCCATCTGAGGGGACAGCAGGGAGCCAGCTGCTCCTGTAGTGGTAGGAGGTTTTTGTATCACTTCCCCATTGCTTTGTGTCACTGTGTCAATTTAAAATCATTACTGTAGTCACCACAGTAATAGACAGCCTCGTCCTCGGCTTGGACACCAGTGATGGTTAACGTGGATGTGGAGCCAGATGTGGAACCAGAGAATCGTGAAGGGATGCCCGAGGGTCTCTTGGTATTGTCATAGATCACGGTGACAGGGCCAGTGCCAGGGGTCTTCTGCTGGAACCAGCCGTAGTAGCTGCCACCCCCGGAGCAGGTGATCTGCACGGTGTCTCCCGGATTCACCGACTTCGAGGCCGGCTGAGTAATCGCTGCCTGGACCAGGGAACCTGGAGAGGGAGAGGAGAGAGGGGAGAAAACGGGGTCAGCGAGTGCCCCACACACACAACCCTCAGCACGCAGCAGCCCAAAGGGCCTGGCCGGGCGCAGCGAGTGTGTCCAGGGCACCTGAGGTGTGGGCGAGCACCGCGAGGAGGAGAGGGGCCCAGGCCATGGCGAGATCCCACCAGCTGCGTGTCCCCACGCCGACGGGGCTGTGCCGTGGACCCCGACTCCCTCTTAAACCCCCGCCCGGCCGCAGCACGGCCCCTCCATGCAAATGCGGCCCCGCGCTCTCGGCCACGTCCCGCTCCTCGCTCCCCTCCTCCCCGCCCGGCCCCTCCACCGCAGGCACAGGGGGGTTGTCCCCGGCCTCGTGCTGGGGACACGTGGCAGCACCCAGGCCCAGAAGTGGAGCACATGGAGCCCCCGCCCCAGCTCCTGTGGCTACGAGGCCAAACAGCCGGGGAGAGCTGGAATGGAGGGGCTAAGGGGACCACACGGCGAGGAGACGGTGCCCGTGCTGGGCTGGAAGGACTAATCCTTGCCAGAGAACTGCCATGGGGAGCATCCACAGGGTCTGATGGCACCAAACTGGGCTCTGCCATGGGGAAAGCCTGTCCCAGGGGTCTGGGAAAGGGCCGCAGCAGAGCCCCTGCTTGCTTGCTTCCTAGCTCCTCATCTGGTTGTTATCTGTCACCCCAGAGCCCCGGGCAGCTTGACATGCAGAAGGCAAGGGCAGCAGCACGTGGGGCAGGGAGTGGGGCTGTTAGCAAAGTGCAGATCTCCCCCAGGGCTGCAGGGTGCTTGGTGCTGCTCTGCCCATCCCTCCCACAGTGTACCAAGGTCCTGGGAACAGGGCTGGGGACAGGACTGCACTTGTGCCTCTCTAACTTCTGCCACAGATCCCTTATCCCTCTGCCCCAGCAGGCTCACAGGAATGCAGCAAATGTCCCTACACAGGACATTCAGGAACTGGTGATGTGCAGGAGCCCTCAGCCTCAGATCCAGAGGTAGTGCTGGGGTTAGGGAGCAGGATGAGGACAGGAGCAGGGTCCTGGGCAGTCCTTTTGGCCCTGGGGACGTGGCTGGGGCAGGGACCAGAGCCAGGGGCTGCCCAGGTCCCCCAGGGGCAGGCTGGAGATCCTGCACAGACCCAGCATGAGCCCAAAGCTGTGGCACTGGGCAAACACAGCCAGTGCTGCAGCAGCTCAGGGGTCTGTCCTTGTGGGGCATGATGGAGCACAAAACAGCCAGCCCTGAGCTGCCCCTACAACCTCGTACAGTGGCCACACAAAACATCCCCTGTCATGGTCTGAACGTGAAGCTTTGACCTGACTCTTTAGTGATCAACACACTGTGGTCTCTTGGTGCTTTCTGCAGGCTGAGTCCCTGCAGTGATGCCCCAGGGCAGTGGCTGTAGCCAGGCAGGGAGGCAGCCATCAGGGCCCCGGGAGCAGCCTGGGAGCACCGGGGTACCTGGGCCCTGCAGTTTGGGGCAGGGATGTGTCTGCTGGGGCCATCCCATCCCTGAGGTATGGGTGCAACCTTGGGGTTCTGCAGGAGGGCAGAGCAGAGAGACCAGGTATAACCACTTGCAGCACAGAGCTGCAAGGGCAGCAATGAGACGGGGACCTGCACCACCATCTGAGGGGACGGCAGGGAGCCAGCTGCTCCAGCAATGGCAGGAGGTTTTTGTATCACTTCCCCATTGCGCTGTGTCACTGTGACAATTTAGTACTGCCATCCCAGCTAGCACAGTAATAGACAGCCTCGTCCTCGGCTTGGACCCCGGTGATGCTTAATGTGTTTGTGGAGCCAGACAAGGAACCAGAGAATCTTGAAGGGATGGCCGAGGGTCTCTTGTCGTTGCTATAGATCACGGTGACAGGGCCAGTGCCAGGGGTCTCTGCTGGTACCAGCCATACCAATATTTGCCATTACTATCAGCGCTACCCCCAGAGCAGGTGATCTCCACATTGCCTCCCGGATTCACCGACTTTGAGGCTGGCTGAGTAATTGCTGCCTGGACCAGGGAACCTGGAGGGAGAGAAGAGAGGGAAGAACGGAGTCATAGCGTGCCCCCCATGCACAGCCCTCAGCGAGCAGCAGAGGGACGAGGCCAGTGCCCCGATGCCCAAAGGGCCCTGCTAGGCGCAGCGAGTTTGTCCAGGGCACCTGAGGTGTGGGCGAGCACCGCGAGGAGGAGAGGGGCCCAGGCCATGGCGAGATCCCACCAGCTGCGCGTCCCCACACCGACGGGGCTGTGCCGCGGACCCCGACTCCCTCTTAAACCCCCGCCCGGCCGCAGCACGGCCCCTCCATGCAAATGCGGCCCCGCGCTCTCGGCCAGGTCCCGCGCCTTGCTCCCCTCCTCCCCGCCCGGCCCCTCCACCGCAGGCACAGGGGGGTTGTCCCCGGCCTCGTGCTGGGGACACGTGGCAGCACCCAGGCGCAAAGCGCTCGCACGCAGCCCCTTGCCTCAGACGGGGCCCTGCACTCACGGAACGAAGCAGCCAGGGAGAGCAGGGACACGGGCTGGCGGGTACTACAGGTACTATGGGTACTACGGGTACTACGGGTACTACGGGTACTATGGGTACTACGCAGCGCTCACAGCTCCCACAGCACCGCTGTGAGGTGCAGACACCTCTGGCCTCAGCACCCCATTGCCCCATCTTCCCCTCACACAGCTTTACATGTCCGTGGCCGCTGCTGCTTGTCCCCAACACAGCCGGTGCCTGCCCAGGCACACAGGGGCTGAGCAGGTGGCAGCGGCTCAACAGAAGAGGCCCCAGGGCCTGGCAGGACCCCCAGCACACCGGGGCCAGCAAAGTGCCTTGGGTTAAGGAGGCCCCCAGCGGCCGCGGCTGCGTTAGCAGGAGCCCCGAGGATGGCGAAGGGCTCAGAGCGCCGCTCGCACGGGGACGGCTGGCGTTTGTCAGCCCCGAGAGCAAGAGGCCAGCAGGTGTCTTAGCTGAGGGACCGCTCCTGCAGGGGCACCAAGGAAATGGAGCCAGGCGCTTCCCGGAGGCAACAGGCACTGGCACGAGAGGCAATGGGCACAGGCTGACGAATCACAGAATCACCGCATGGTTTGGGTGGGAAGGGACCTTACCGCCCACCTTCCCCAGCCCCCTGCCATGGGCATGCCGCCTCCCACCACACCGGGTGTCCCAAAGCCCGTCCAACCTGGCCTTGGGCTCTTCAGGGATGGGGCAGCCACAGCTTCTCTGGGCAGCCTGGTGCAGAGCCTCACCGCCACTGAGTGAACAATTCCTTCCTGGTATCTACTCTAAATCTGCCTGCTATCAGTTTAACATCTTCACTTCTTGTCCTATCAATATGTGCCTCTTCCTGGCAGCCAGGAAGGCCTACCCTATCCTGGGATGCCATAAGCACAGCATCTCCAGTCGGTCGAGGGAGGTGATTCTCCTGCTCCACTCTGCGCTGGTGCGGCCTCACCTCTGGTACTGCTTGCAGTTCTGGGCACCACAGTACAAGAAGGACATGAAACTGTTGGAGAGTGTCCAGAGGAGGGTGACGAAGATGGTGAAGGGCCTAGAGGGGAAGACGTATGAGGAGCGGATGAGGGTGCTGGGCCTGTTCAGCCTGCAGAAGAGGAGGCTGGGGGGGGAACTCATCGCAGTCTACAACTTACTTTGAGGGGGAGTGCAGAGGCAGGTGACCTATTCTCTGTAAACACCAGTGATAGGACCTGCTGTAATGGTGTTAAGCTGAGGCAGGGGACATTTAGGCTGGACATCAGGAAGAGGTTCTTCACCAAGAGGGTGGTTGCACACTGCAGCAGGCTCCCCAGGGACGTAGTCACTGCACCAAGCCTGTCTGAATTTCAAAAGTGTTTGGGCTGTGAGCTTAATGACATGGTCTAAACTTTTGGGTAGACCTGTTAGGTGCTAGGAGTTGGACTTGATGATCCTGACGGGTCCCTTCCAACTCGGGATATTCTATGATTCTGTGAAATCACTCTCACCTCAGACCTCGAGCTCTTTGTGTTTTAACTTGTCCCCCTTCCTCTTTGAAGGGGCGGGGGGCTGAGACAGCGGTTGTGGTGGGGCTCGGCTGCCCGCTCGAGTAAAACCACCACAGTGCCGAGCCTCCATCTTGGAGGCCTTCACACCAAGACGGGACAGGCCCTGGCAGGCGGCAGCAGCCGGCCCAGCGTGGAGCAGGGTGGGAGGAGACGATCTCCAGCTCAGCGCCAGCCCCAGCCGTCTGGGGCTTTCCCCAGCCCCAGCACCTGCGCTTCCCCCTTACTCTGCTGCTCCTCTGCCCTGGCTCCTGCAGGCAGCACAGAGGGCTTGTGCAGGAACGGGGCACGTGCCACACAGCAGGCCCAGCTCACGGGGGCATTTCCTGGCCCTAGACCAGGCCCAAGCTGCAGCAGCAGGCACCCGAGGGGCCCTGGTACCACGGCAGCTTGGCCTCTCACTTCCCCATTGCTGGGACTCGCCGTGCCCAGCGCTGCCATCCCAGGCACCACAGAAATAGACGGCCTCGTCCTCGGCTTGGACCCCAGTGATGGTTAACGTGTTCGTAGTGCCAGATGTGGAACCAGAGAACCATGAATTGCTTCCAGGGGTTTCTTGTTGTTGTGGTAGATCACGGTGACAAGGCCAGTGCCTGTGTCTTTTGCTGGTACCACCTGTAGCTGATGCTACTCGAGGTAGCTGGGTCCATCAGCAT
Organism: Anas acuta; assembly: GCF_963932015.1. Classification (NCBI taxonomy): domain Eukaryota; kingdom Metazoa; phylum Chordata; class Aves; order Anseriformes; family Anatidae; genus Anas; species Anas acuta. Next base: position 9,375,134 of record NC_088995.1, on the reverse strand, counting down.
GGGGCAGGGATGGGTCTGCTGGGGCCATCCCGTCCCTGAGGGATAGGCACAGCCTTGGGACTCTTTTGGAGGGTAGAGCAGGGACAGCAGGCACGGCCACCGGCAGCATTGGGCCCCAAGGGCAGTGCTGAGTCAGGGACCTGCACCACCATCTGAGGAGACAGCAGGGAGCCAGCTGCTCCTGTGATGGTAGAAGGTTTTTGTATCACTTCCCCATCTCTCTGTGTCACTGTGTGAATTTAAAACCATCACTACTGTAGTAGCCTCCACAATAATAGACGGCCTCATCCTCAGCTTGGACCCCTGTGATGGTTAACGTGGACACGGAGCCAGATGTGGAAGCAGAGATTCGTGAGGGGATGCCCGAGGGTCTCTTGTCATTGCTATAGATCACGGTGACAGGGCCAGTGCCAGGGGTCTTCTGCTGGAACCAGCCGTAGTTACTGCTACCGGAGCAGGTGATCTGCACGGTGTCACCTGGATTCACCGTCTTCGAGGCCGGCTGAGTCAGAGCTGCCTGGACCAGGGAACCTGGAGAGGGAGAGGAGAGAGCGGAGAAAATGGGGCTCAGTGAGTGCTCCACACACACAGCCCTCAGCATGCAGCAGTGGAACGAGGGCAGGGCCCCATTGCCCAAAGCGCCCGGCCGGGTGCAGCGAGTGTGTCCAGGGCACCTGAGGTGTGGGCGAGCACCGCGAGGAGGAGAGGGGCCCAGGCCATGGCGAGATCCCACCAGCTGCGCGTCCCCACGCCGACGGGGCTGTGCCGCGGACCCCGACTCCCTCTTAAACCCCCGCCCGGCCGCAGCACGGCCCCTCCATGCAAATGCGGCCCCGCGCTCTCGGCCACGTCCCGCGCCTCGCTCCCCTCCTCCCCGCCCGGCCCCTCCACCGCAGGCACAGGGGGGTTGTCCCCGGCCTTGTGCTGGGGACACGTGGCAGCACCCAGGCGCAAAGCGCTCGCACGCAGCCCCTTGCCTCAGACGGGGCCCTGCACTCACGGAACCAAGCAGCCAGGGAGAGCAGGGACACAGGGGCTGGCGGGTACTACAGGTACTATGGGTACTACGGGTACTATGGGTACTACGGGTACTACGCAGCGCTCACAGCTCCCACAGCACCGCTGTGAGGTGCAGACACCTCCGGCCTCAGCACCGCATTGCCCCATCTTCCCCTCACACAGCTTTACACGTCCGTGGCCGCTGCTGCTTGTCCCCAACACAGCCGGTGCCTGCCCAGGCACACAGGGGCTGAGCAGGTGGCAGCGGCTCAACAGAAGAGGCCCCAGGGCCTGGCAGGACCCCCAGCACACCGGGGCCAGCAAAGTGCCTTGGGTTAAGGAGGCCCCCAGCGGCCGCGGCTGCGTTAGCAGGAGCCCCGAGGATGGCGAAGGGCTCAGAGCGCCGCTCGCACGGGGACGGCTGGCGTTTGTCAGCCCCGAGAGCAAGAGGCCAGCAGGTGTCTTAGCTGAGGGACCGCTCCTGCAGGGGCACCAAGGAAATGGAGCCAGGCGCTTCCCGGAGGCAACAGGCACTGGCACGAGAGGCAATGGGCATGGGTTGAAGAACGGGAAATCACAGAATCACCGCATGGTTTGTGTGGGAAGGGACCTTACCGCCCACCTTCCCCAGCCCCCTGCCATGGGCATGCCGCCTCCCACCACACTGGGTGTCCCAAAGGCCCGTCCAGCCTGGCCTTGGGCTCTTCAGGGATGGGGCAGCCACAGCTTCTCTGGGCAGCCTGGTGCAGAGCCTCACCGCCACTGAGGGAACAATTCCTTCCTGGTATCTACCCTAAATCTGCCTGCTATCATTTTAACACCATCACCCCTTGTCCTATCACTACGTGCCCCTCTAAAATATCTGTCTCCTTGTTTCCTATAAGTCACACTGAAATGCTGAAATGCCGCAACAAGGCCTCCTCAGAGCTTTCTCTTCTCCAAGCTAAACAAGCCCAGCTCCCTCAGCCTTTCTTTGCAGGAGAGGTGCTCCAGCCCGCCGATCGTTTTGGTCAAAATCTGTTCAGTGGAGCAAAAAGCCTTTTTGCAGCGAGGCCCGTGAAACGCATGCAATGCCTGTCCCGGAGAGCCTCCTGTGTTGGGTCTGTCTGGGCTGGAGTCACCTTTCCCTGCAGCAGCCCACACAGTGCTGTGCTCTGCACTCGTAGCGGAAACGGCACTGGTATCACTCCAGTGTGGTGCCTCTTGCTGCGTAGTGCTGGCACAGCATCAGGACTCCCTCCAAGCCCCCTAGAGCCAGCAGGCTTGGGGTGGGCAAGGGATGGGGAGGGGACATCGCCAGGGCAGCTGACCTAACCCAACAAAGGGATGTCCCATAGCTCCTGATGTCTCACTCAGCAATAAACAGGGGGCTCTGGCAGGGAGGGGGCTGTCCTCCGGAACAACCGCTACGCGTTTTGAGGCCCTGCTTCCCAGGACGTGGCTGAATATTGCTTGTTGAGGGGAAGTAGGGGATAATATTTTTCCTTTCTCTCTGTGCTTCCGCGCGGCCTTGTTGATTCTTTTGTTTCTTTTACTACACATTCGCTTTCTCTTTAATTAAACAATTCTCATTTCAACCTCAAACTCCTTGTCTTGTATTTTCTCCCCCTTCCTCTTGAAGGAGCGGCGGGCTGAGACAGCGGTTGTGGTGGGGCTCGACTGCCCGCTCGAGTAAAACCACCACAGTGCCGAGCCTCCATCTTGGAGGCCTTCACACCAAGATGGGACAGGCCCTGGGCAGGCGGCAGCAGCCGGCCCAGCGTGGAGCAGGGTGGGAGGAGATGATCTCCAGCTCAGCGCCAGCCCCAGCCGTCTGGGGCTTTCCCCAGCCCCAGCACCTGCGCTTCCCCCTTACTCTGCTGCTCCTCTGCCCTGGCTCCTGCAGGCAGCACAGAGGGCTTGTGCAGGAACGCAGCACGTGCCACACAGCAGGCCCAGCTCACGGGGGCATTTCCTGGCCCTAGACCAGGCCCAAGCTGCAGTAGCAGGCACCCGAGGGGCCCTGGTACCACAGCAGCTTGGCCTCTCACTTCCCCATTGCTGGGACTCGCCGTGCCCAGCACTGCCATCCCAGGCACCACAGAAATAGACGGCCTCGTCCTTGGCTTGGACCCCAGTGATAGTTAACGTGTTCGTAGTGCCAGATGTGGAACCAGAGAACCATGAAGGGCTTCCAGGGGTCTCTTGTTGTGGTGGTAGATCACGGTGACAAGGCCAGTGCCTGTGTCTTTTGCTGGAACCACCTGTAGCTGATGCTACTCCCAGTAGCTGGGTCCATCAGCATGGGGCAGGGATGGGTCTGCTGGGGCCATCCCGTCCCTGGGGGATAGGCACAGCCTTGGGACTCTTTTGGAGGGTAGAGCAGGGACAGCAGGAACGGCCACCGGCAGCATTGGGCCCCAAGGGAAGTGCTGAGTCAGGGACCTGCACCACCATCTGAGGGGACAGCAGGGAGCCAGCTGCTCCTGTGATGGCAGGAGGTTTTTGTGTCACTACCCCATTGCGCTGTGTCACTGTGACAATTTAGTACTGCCATCCCAGGCACCACAGAAATAGACGGCCTCGTCCTCGGCTTGGACCCCAGTGATGGTTAACGTGTTCGTGGAGCCAGACAAGGAACCAGAGAATCATGAAGGGATGCCCGAGGGTCTCTTGTCGTTGCTATAGATCACGGTGACAGGGCCAGTGCCAGGGGTCTTCTGCTGGTACCAGACATACCAATATTTAGCGATCCACACATTGTGGTCTCCTGGTGCTTTCTGCAGGCTGAGTCCCTGCATTGATGCCCCAGGGCAGTGTCTGTATCTGGGCAGGGAGGCAGCCATCAGGGCTCCGGGAGCAGCCTGGGAGCACAGAGGAACCTGTACAGAGTTTGGGGCAGGGACAGGGCTGTTGCAGCCATTCCTTCCCTGAGGAATGGGTACCGCCCTGGGGTTCTGCAGGAGGGCAGAGCAGAGACACCATGCACAGGCACTTGCAGTACTGGGCCCCAAGGGCATTGTTGAGTCACGGACCTCTGCCATCTGAGGGGACAGCAGGGAGCCACCTGCTCCTGCTATGGCAGGAGGTTTTTGTATCATTTCCCCATTGCGCTGTGTCACTGTGTCAATTTAAAACCAGCACTGTAGCCACCACAGTAATAGACGGCCTCATCCTCAGCTTGGACCCCAGTGATGGTTAACGTGTTTGTGGAGCCAGACAAGGAACCAGAGAATCTTGAAGGGATGCCCGAGGGTCTCTTGTCGTTGCTATAGATCACGGTGACAGGGCCAGTGCCAGGGGTCTTCTGCTGGTACCAGCCATACCAATATTTGCCATTACTATCAGCACTACCCCCGGAGCAGGTGATGTCCACGTTGTCTCCTGGGTTCACCGTCTTTGAGGCCGGCTGAGTAATTGCTGCCTGGACCAGGGAACCTGGAGAGGGAGAAGAGAGAGGAGAGAAAAAGGGGTCATTGCATGCCCCTCACATACAGCCCTCAGCATGCAGCAGCGGGACGAGGCCAGGGCCCCGATGCCCAAAGGGCCAGGCTGGGCACAGCGAGTGTGTCCAGGGCACCTGAGGTGTGGGCGAGCACCGCGAGGAGGAGAGGGGCCCAGGCCATGGCGAGATCCCACCAGCTGCGCGTCCCCACGCCGACGGGGCTGTGCCGCGGACCCCGACTCCCTCTTAAACCCCCGCCCGGCCGCAGCACGGCCCCTCCATGCAAATGCGGCCCCGCGCTCTCGGCCAGGTCCCGCGCCTCGCTCCCCTCCTCCCCGCCCGGCCCCTCCACCGCAGGCACAGGGGGGTTGTCCCCGGCCTCGTGCTGGGGACACGTGGCAGCACCCAGGCGCAAAGCGCTCGCACGCAGCCCCTTGCCTCAGACGGGGCCCTGCACTCACGGAACCAAGCAGCCAGGGAGAGCAGGGACACAGGGGCTGGCGGGTACTACGGGTACTATGGGTACTACGGGTACTACCGGTACTACGGGTACTATGGGTACTATGGGTACTACGCAGCGCTCACAGCTCCCACAGCACCGCTGTGAGGTGCAGACACCTCTGGCCTCAGCACCCCATTGCCCCATCTTCCCCTCACACAGCTTTACATGTCCGTGGCCGCTGCTGCTTGTCCCCAACACAGCCGGTGCCTGCCCAGGCACACAGGGGCTGAGCAGGTGGCAGCGGCTCAACAGAAGAGGCCCCTTGGCCTGGCAGGACCCCCAGCACACCGGGGCCAGCAAAGTGCCTTGGGTTAAGGAGGCCCCCAGCGGCCGCGGCTGCGTTAGCAGGAGCCCCGAGGATGGCGAAGGGCTCAGAGCGCCGCTCGCACGGGGACGGCTGGCGTTTGTCAGCCCCGAGAGCAAGAGGCCAGCAGGTGTCTTAGCTGAGGGACCGCTCCTGCAGGGGCACCAAGGAAATGGAGCCAGGCGCTTCCCGGAGGCAACAGGCACTGGCACGAGAGGTAATGGGCATGGGTCGAAGAACGGGGAATCACAGAATCACCGCATGGTTTGGGTGGGAAGGGACCTTACCGCCCACCTTCCCCAGCCCACTGCCATGGGCACGCTGCCTCCCACCACACCGGGTGTCCCAAAGGCCCGTCCAACCTGGCCTTGGGCTCTTCAGGGATGGGGCAGCCACAGCTTCTCTGGGCAGCCTGGTGCAGAGCCTCACCGCCACTGAGTGAACAATTCCTTCCTGGTATCTACTCTAAATCTGCCTGCTCTCAGTTTAACACCATCACCCCTTGTCCTATCACTACGTGTCCCTTCCTGGCAGCCAGGAAGGCCAACCCTATCCTGGGATGCATCAAGCACGACATCAGCATTCGGTCAAGGGAGGTGATTCTTCTGCTCTACTCTGCGCTGGTGCGGCCTCACCTCTGGTACTGCGTGCAGTTCTGGGCACCACAGTACAAGAAGGACATGAAACTGTTGGAGAGTGTCCAGAGGAGGGTGACGAAGATGGTGAAGGGCCTAGAGGGGAAGACGTATGAGGAGCGGATGAGGGTGCTGGGCCTGTTCAGCCTGCAGAAGAGGAGGCTGAGGGAGGACCTCATTCCACTCTACAACTTCCTTCAAGGGGGAGTGCAGAGGCAGGTGACCTATTCTCTGTAAACACCAGTGACAGGACCTGCTGTAAGGGTGTTAAGCTGAGGCAGGGGAAGTTTAGGCTGGACATCAGGAAGAGGTTCTTCACCGAGAGGGTGGTTGCACACTGCAGCAGGCTCCCCAGGGACATAGTCACTGCACCAAGCCTGTCTGAATTTCAAAAGTGTTTGGGCTGTGCGCTTAATGACATGGTCTAAACTTTTGGGTAGACCTGTGTGGTGCCAGGAGTTGGACTTGATGATCCTCACAGGTCCCTTCCAACTCGGGATATTCTATGATTCTGTGAAATCACTCTCACCTCAGACCTCGAGCACTTTGTGTTGTAACTTGTCCCCCTTCCTCTTTGAAGGGGCGGGGGGCTGAGACAGCGGTTGTGGTGGGGCTCGGCTGCCCGCTCGAGTAAAACCACCACAGTGCCGAGCCTCCATCTTGGAGGCCTTCACACCAAGACGGGACAGGCCCTGGCAGGCGGCAGCAGCCGGCCCAGCGTGGAGCAGGGTGGGAGGAGACGATCTCCAGCTCAGCGCCAGCCCCAGCCGTCTGGGGCTTTCCCCAGCCCCAGCACCTGCGCTTCCCCCTTACTCTGCTGCTCCTCTGCCCTGGCTCCTGCAGGCAGCACAGAGGGCTTGTGCAGGAACGCGGCACGTGCCACACAGCAGGCCCCAGCTCACGGGGGCATTTCCTGGCCCTAGACCAGGCCCAAGCTGCAGTAGCAGGCACTCGAGGGGCTCTGGTACCACGGCAGCTTGGCCTCTCACTTCCCCATTGCTGGGACTCGCCGTGCCCAGCGCTGCCATCCCAGGCACCACAGAAATAGACGGCCTCGTCCTCGGCTTGGACCCCAGTGATGGTTAACGTGTTCGTAGTGCCAGATGCAGAACCAGAGAACTGTGAAGGTATTCCCGAGTGACTGTTGGTGTTGCTATAGATCACGGAGACAGGAATGTGCCAGAGGTCTTGTGCTAGTACCAGTCATAGCTGAGGCTATTCGCAACAGCTGGGTCCATCAGCATGGGGCAGGGATGGGTCTGCTGGGGCCATCCCGTCCCTGAGGGATGGGCAGTACCCTGGGGCTCTTTTGGAGGGTAGAGCAGGGACAGCAGGCACGGCCACCTTCAGGTTTGGGCCCCAAGGGAATCACAGAATCACAGAATCACAGAATTTTCTAGGTTGGAAGAGACCTCAAGATCATCGAGTCCAACCTCTGACCTAACACTAACAGTCCCCACTAAACCATATCCCTAAGCTCTACATCTAAACGTCTTTTAAAGACCTCCAGGGATGGTGACTCCACCACCTCCCTGGGCAGCCCGTTCCAATGCCTCACAACCCTTTCAGTAAAGAAATTCTTCCTAACATCTAACCTAAAACTCCCCTGGCGTAACTTTAGCCCATTCCCCCTCGTCCTGTCACCAGGCACATGGGAGAACAGGCCAACCCCCACCTCGCTACAGCCTCCTTTAATGTACTTATACAGAGCAATAAGGTCACCCCTGAGCCTCCTCTTCTCCAGGCTGAACAAGCCCAGCTCCTTCAGCCGCTCCTCATAGGACTTGCTCTCCAGGCCCCTCACCAGCTTCGTCGCCCTTCTTTGGACCCGCTCAAGCACCTCGATGTCCTTCTTGTAGCGAGGGGCCCAAAACTGAACACAGTACTCGAGGTGCGGCCTCACCAGAGCCGAGTACAGGGGGACGATCACCTCCCTAGCCCTGCTGGTCACAGTGTTTCTGATACAAGCCAGGATGCCGTTGGCCTTCTTGGCCACCAGAGCACACTGCTGGCTCATATTCAGCCGACTGTCCACCATCACTCCCAGGTCCTTCTCTGCCTGGCAGCTCTCCAACCATTCCTCTCCCAGCCTGTAGTTCTGCTTGGGGTTATTGCGCCCCAGGTGCAGGACCCGGCACTTGGCCTTGTTGAACTTCATACAGTTGACCTCAGCCCATCGGTGCAGCCTATCCAGATCCTCCTGCAGAGCCTTCCTACCCTCGAGCAGATCGACACACGCACCTAGCTTGGTGTCATCTGCAAACTTACTGAGGGTGCACTCAATGCCGTCATCCAGATCATTGATGAAGATGTTAAAGAGGACCGGCCCCAGCACCGAGCCCTGGGGGACGCCACTAGTGACTGGCCTCCAACTGGACTTGGCTCCATTCACCACAACTCTTTGGGCCCGGCTATCCAGCCAGTTTCTAACCCAACGAAGCGTGCGCCAGTCCAAGCCAAGAGCAGCCAGTTTCTTGAGGAGAATGCTGTGGGAGACGGTGTCAAAAGCCTTGCTGAAGTCAAGGTAGACCACATCCACAGCCTTTCCCTCGTCCACCCAGCGCGTCACTTTGTCGTAGAAGGAGATCAGGTTCGTCAAGCAGGACCTGCCTTCCATAAACCCATGCTGGCTGGGCCTGATCGCCTGCTTGCCCTTCAAGTGCCGCATGATGACTCCCAAGAGGATCTGCTCCATGAAAATGGAAATGCTGAGATGGGGACTTGTGCCACCCTCCAAGAGGGCAGCAGGGAGCCAGCTGCTCCTGTGATGGCAGGAGGTTTTTGTATCACTTCCCCATTGCACTATGTCACTGTGTCAATTTAAAACCATCACTAGTGTAGCTGCTCGCACAGTAATAGACGGCCTCATCCTCGGCTTGGACGCCTGTGATGGTTAACGTGGACACGGAGCCAGATGTGGAACCAGAGAATCGTGAAGGGATGCCCGAGGGTCTCTTGGTATTGTCATAGATCACGGTGACAGGGGCAGTGCCAGGGGTCTTCTGCTGGAACCAGCCGTAGTAGCTGCTACTTCCTCCAGAGCAGGTGATCTGCACGGTGTCGCCTGGGTTCACCGACTTCGAGGCCGGCTGAGTCAGCGCTGCCTGGACCAGGGAACCTGGAGAGGGAGAGGAGAGAGGGGAGAAAATGAGGCTCAGTGAGTGCCCCACACGCACAGCCCTGAGCACGCAGCAGCCCAAAGGGCCTGGCCGGGCACAGCGAGTGTGTCCAGGGCACCTGAGGTGTGGGCGAGCACCGCGAGGAGGAGAGGGGCCCAGGCCATGGCGAGATCCCACCAGCTGCGCGTCCCCACGCCGACGGGGCTGTGCCGCGGACCCCGACTCCCTCTTAAACCCCCGCCCGGCCGCAGCACGGCCCCTCCATGCAAATGCGGCCCCGCGCTCTCGGCCACGTCCCGCGCCTCGCTCCCCTCCTCCCCGCCCGGCCCCTCCACCGCAGGCACAAGGGGGTTGTCCCCGGCCTCGTGCTGGGGACACGTGGCAGCACCCAGGCCCAGAAGTGGAGCACACAGAGCCTCGGCCCCAGCTCCTGTGGCTACGAGGCCAAACAGCCGGGGAGAGCTGGATTGGAGGCGCTAAGGGGACCACACGGTGAGGAGACGGTGCCCGTGCTGGGCTGGAAAGACTAATCCTTGCCAGAGAACTGCCATGGGGAGCATCCACAGGGTCTGATGGCACCATACTGGGCTCTGCCATGGGGAAAGCCTGTGCCAGGGGGCTGGGAAAGGGCCGCAGCAGAGCCCCTGCTTGCCTGCTTCCTAGCTCCTCATCTGGTTGTTATCTGCCACCCCAGAGCCCCGGGCAGCTTGACATGCAGAAGGCAAGGGCAGCAGCACGTGGGGCAGGGAGTGGGGCTGTTAGCAAAGTGCAGATCTCCCCCAGGGCTGCAGGGTGCTTGGTGCTGCTCTGCCCATCCCTCCCACAGTGTACCAAGGTCCTGGGAACAGGGCTGGGGACAGGACTGCACTTGTGCCTCTCTAACTTCTGCCACAGATCCCTTATCCCTCTGCCCCAGCATGCTCACAGGAATGCAGCAAATGTCCCTACACAGGACATTCAGGAACCAGTGATGTGCAGGAGCCCTCAGCCTCAGACCCAGAGGTAGTGCTGGGGTTAGGGAGCAGGATGAGGACAGGAGCAGGGTCCTGGGCAGTCCTTTTGGCCCTGGGGACGTGGCTGGGGCAGGGACCAGAGCCAGGGGCTGCCCAGGTCCCCCAGGGGCCCGCTGGAGATCCTGCACAGACCCAGCATGAGCCCAAAGCTGTGGCACTGGGCAAACACAGCCAGTGCTGCAGCAGCTCAGGGGTCTGTCCTTGTGGGGCATGATGGAGCAGAAAACGGCCAACCTTGAGCTGCCCATGCAACGACGTACAACATCCAGGCAAAGCACCTCCTCTCATGTTCTGAAGGTGAAGCTTTGACCTGGCTCTTTAGTGATCCACACACTGTGGTCTCTTGGTGCTTTCTATGGGCTGAGTCCCTGCAGTGATGCCCCAGGTCAGTGGCTGTAGCGGGGCAGGGAGGTAGCTATCAGGGCCCCGGGAGCAGCCTGGGAGCACCGGGGTACCTGGGCCCTGCAGTTTGGGGCAGGGATGGGTCTGCTGGGGCCATCCCATCCCTGAGGTATGGGTGCAACCTTGGGGTTCTGCAGGAGGGCAGAGCAGAGAGACCAGGTATAACCACTTGCAGCACAGAGCTGCAAGGGCAGCAATGAGACGGGGACCTGCGCCGCCATCTGAGGGGACGGCAGGGAGCCAGCTGCTCCTGTGATGGCAGGAGGTTTTTGTATCACTTCCCCATTGCGCTGTGTCACTGTGACAATTTAGTACTGCCATCCCAGCTAGCACAGTAATAGACGGCCTCGTCCTCGGCTTGGACCCCGGTGATGCTTAATGTGTTTGTGGAGCCAGACAAGGAACCAGAGAATCTTGAAGGGATGGCCGAGGGTCTCTTGTCGTTGCTATAGATCACGGTGACAGGGGCAGTGCCAGGGGTCTTCTGCTGGTACCAGCCATACCAATATTTGCCATTACTATCAGCACTACCCCCAGAGCAGGTGATGTCCACGTTGTCTCCTGGGTTCACCGTCTTTGAGGCTGGCTGAATAGTTCCTGCCTGGACCAGGGAACCTGGAGAGGGAGAGGAGAGAGGGGAGAAAATGGGGTCAGCGAGTGCCCCACACACACAACCCTCACCCCACAGTAGCTGGACAAACCCAAACCTGGAGGCTCTTACAACACCGAGGCATTGACAACCCTGAACACTGAGCCCATGGCCAGAGCCCCACAGCCTTGCAAGGACACCTGCCAGAAAAGGGGAGGCTGAATACCACAAACAGTGGGGAAGGGGTTGGGCCCGGACTATGTTTGATGAGTAGAACCCAGCCCAGCTCCAGATATCTCCTTAGGGCACTGGGGCATGAAAGGGAGGAAACTCACAGCTGTGGTCATGCAGAGGGGCCAGAAACCAGCCTCATCCCCACAGTCCTGCTGAGCACTGGAAGAGAAAGTGTAGAAATGGAGGCATTTCTAGCTGTGGCCTGTCCCTCACTTCCAAATTGCTTTGTGTCCATATACCAGCACTAGCACTGCTGTCGTGGCTTCCAGAGCCATACACGGCCTCATCCTCAGCTTAGAACCTAGTGATGGTTAACGTGGCTGTGGAGCCAGATTCGGATCCAGAGAATCAAGAAGAGATGTCCAAGGGTCTGTTAGTATTGCTATAAGTCACGGTGACAGGGGCACTGCCAGGGGTCTTCTGCTGGTACCAGCCATAAGTGTAGCTAAACCCCGGAGCAGGTGATCTGCACGGTGTCTCCCAGGTTCACCAAATTCGGGTCCGACTGAGTCAGCGCTGCCTGGACCAGGGAACCTGGAGAGGGAGAGGAGAGAGGGGAGAAAACGGGGATCAGTGAGTGCCCTGCACACAAAACCATCTTCATGTACTAAGAAAGGGATCAACATCACTGGAAGGGAAGAGTCCACAGCTGCTCCCTTGAGGGAATACGGCAGAAAACCTTCGCCATTAGCACCAGTCTGTTGCTCACTTCAACATATCCCTGTGTCACTAAAATAGCACCACTGCTGTCCCTGCTCCCACAGTAATAGACGGCCTTGTCCAAAACTTGGACCCCAGTGATGGTTAACGTGGCTGTGGAGCCAGACAAGGAACCAGAGAATGACGAAGGGATGCCCGAGGGTCTGTTGCTGTTCTCACAGATCATGGTGACAGGACCAGTGCCAGGGGTCTTGTAGGATTACCTGCCATAGCTCTTGCTACTCCCAGCAGCTGAGTCCTGCAGCATGGGGCAGAGACGGGGCTACTTGGGCCATCCCGTCCCTGAGGGATAGGCACAGCCCGGGGGCTTTGCGGGAGGGCAGAGCAGGGACAGCAGGCACGGCCACCTGCAGCACTGGGCCCCAAGGCAAGTGCTGAGACGGAGACCTGTGCCACCATCTGAGGGAAGAGCAGAGAGTCAGCTGCTCCTGCAATGGCAGGAGGTTTTTGCATCACTTCCCCATTGCTGTGTCACTGTGTCAGCACCAGCACTGCTGTTGTAGCTCCCACAGTAAGAGATGGTCTCATTGTCAGTTTGGACCCCAGTGATGGTTAACGTGGCTGCGTAATCAGATGCAGAACCAGAGAACCATGACGGGATGCCTGAAGGTCTGTTGCTGTCCCTAGAGATGACGGCGACAGGGGCACTGCCAGGGGTCTTCTGCTGGTACCAGCCATAACTGTAGCTGCTCCTGAAGCAGGTGATCTGCATGGTGATCTCCGGTCCCTGAGGGATGGGCACAATCCTGGGGTTCTGCGGGAGGGCAGGGCACAGAGACCAGGTACAGCCACTTGCAGCACAGAGCTGTAAGGGCAGCAATGAGACGGGGACCTGCGCCACCATCTGAGGGGACAGCAGGGAGCCAGCTGCTCCTGTGATGGCAGGAGGTTTTTGTATCACTTCCCCATTGCACTGTGTCACTGTGTCAGCACTAGCACTGCTGTCGTAGCTCCCACAGTAATAGACGGCCTCGTCCTCAGCTTGGACCCCAGTGATGGTTAATGTGGCTGTGGAGCCAGATGCAGAACCAGAGAATCGAGAAGGGATGCCTGAGGGTCTGTTGCTGTCACCATAGATCACGGTGACAGGGGCACTGCCAGGGGTCTTCTGCTGGTACCAGCCATAGTAGTTGCTACTCCCGGAGCAGGTGATCTGCACGGTGCCTCCGGGATTCACCGACTTCGAGGCCGGCTGAGTCAGCGCTGCCTGGACCAGGGAACCTGGAGAGGGAGAGGAGAGAGGGGAGAAAAAGGGCTCAGCGAGTGCCCCACACGCACAGCCCTCAGCATGCAGCAGCCCAAAGGGCCTGGCCGGGTGCAGCGAGTGTGTCCAGGGCACCTGAGGTGTGGGCGAGCACCGCGAGGAGGAGAGGGGCCCAGGCCATGGCGAGATCCCACCAGCTGCGCGTCCCCACGCCGACGGGGCTGTGCCGCGGACCCCGACTCCCTCTTAAACCCCCTCCCGGCCGCAGTACGGCCCCTCCATGCAAATGCGGCCCTGCGCTCTCGGCCACGTCCCGCACCTCGCTCCCCTCCTCCCCGCCCATTCCCTCCACCACAGGCACAGGGGGGTTGTCCCCGGCCTCGTGCTGGGGACACGTGGCAGCACCCAGGCGCAAAGCGCTCGCACGCAGCCCCTTGCCTCAGACGGGGCCCTGCACTCACGGAACCAAGCAGCCAGGGAGAGCAGGGACACAGGGGCTGGCGGGTACTACGGGTACTATGGGTACTACGGGTACTACAGGTACTACGGGTCCTACGGGTACTACGCAGCGCTCACAGCTCCCACAGCACCGCTGTGAGGTGCAGACACCTCCGGCCTCAGCACCCCATTGCCCCATCTTCCCCTCACACAGCTTTACATGTCCGTGGCCGCTGCTGCTTGTCCCCAACACAGCCGGTGCCTGCCCAGGCACACAGGGGCTGAGCAGGTGGCAGCGGCTCAACAGAAGAGGCCCCTTGGCCTGGCAGGACCCCCAGCACACCGGGGCCAGCAAAGTGCCTTGGGTTAAGGAGGCCCCCAGCGGCCGCGGCTGCGTTAGCAGGAGCCCCGAGGATGGCGAAGGGCTCAGAGCGCCGCTCGCACGGGGACGGCTGGCGTTTGTCAGCCCCGAGAGCAAGAGGCCAGCAGGTGTCTTAGCTGAGGGACCGCTCCTGCAGGGCACCAAGGAAATGGAGCCAGGCGCTTCCCGGAGGCAACAGGCACTGGCATGAGAGGCAATGGGCATGGGTTGAAGAACAGGGAATCACAGAATCACCGCATGGTTTGTGTGGGAAGGGACCTTACCGCCCACCTTCCCCAGCCCCCTGCCATGGGCATGCCGCCTCCCACCACACCGGGTGTCCCAAAGCCCGTCCAGCCTGGCCTTGGGCTCTTCAGGGATGGGGCAGCCACAGCTTCTCTGGGCAGCCTGGTGCAGAGCCTCACCGCCACTGAGTGAACAATTCCTTCCTGGTATCTACTCTAAATCTGCCTGCTATCAGTTTAACACCATCACCCCTTGTCCTATCACTACGTGTCCCTTCCTGGCAGCCATGAGGGCCAACCCTATCCTGGGATGCATCAAGCACAACATCTCCAGTCAGTCGATGGAGGTGATTGTCCTGCTCTACTCTGCACTGGTTGCGGCCTCACCTCTGGTACTGCGTGCAGTTCTGGGCACCACAGTACAAGAAGGACATTAAAGTGTTGGGGAGTGTCCAGAGGAGGGTGACGAAGATGGTGAAGGGCCTAGAGAGGAAGACGCATGAGGAGCGGCTGAGGGTGCTGGGCCTGTTCAGCCTGCAGAAGAGGAGGCTGAGGGAGGACCTCATCGCAGTCTACAGCTTCCTTCAAGGGGGAGTGCAGAGGCAGGTGACCTATTCTCTGTAAACACCAGTGACAGGACCTGCTGTAAGGGTGTTAAGCTGAGGCAGGGGACGTTTAGGCTGGACATCAGGAAGAGGTTCTTCACCGAGAGGGTGGTTGCACACTGCAGCAGGCTCCCCAGGGACGTAGTCACTGCACCAAGCCTGTCTGAATTTTAGAAGTGATTGGACTCTGCACTTAGTCACATGGTCTAAACTTTTGGGTAGACCTGTTAGGTGCCAGGAGTTGGACTTCATCCTCACGGGTCCCTTCCAACTCGGGATATTCTATGATTCTATGAAATCACTCTCATCTCAAACCTCAAGCTCTTTGTCACTGATTGCAGGAGGTTTTTGCATCACTTCCCCATTGCTGTGTCACTGTGTAATTGCTAGCACTGCTGTCAAAGCTCACACAGTAATAGACGGCCTCGTCCTCATCTTGGACCCCATTGATGGTTAATGTGGCAGTGGAGGCAGATTTGGAACCAGAAAATCATGGATGCCCGAGGGTCTGTTAATGTTGCTATTGATCACGGTGACAGGGGCACTGCCAGGGGTCTTTTGCTGGTACCAGCCATAACCATATCTGCTGCTACCCCTGGAGCAGGTGATCTGTGCAGTTGTTGTGGTTTTACTTGGGTGGGCGGCTGAGCTCCATCAGAACCGCTCTCTCTCTCCCCCTCCTCAAAGTGAAAGGGGGAGAAAAATACTATGCAACAGGCTCAAGGGATGACATAAGGACTGGGAGATCACTCAACAATTATTGTGACAGGCAAAACAGACTCAGCATAGGGAGATAGTAAGATTTACTGCCTATTACTAACAACCTAGAGAAGTGAGAAACAAAGCAAAGAAACGAAAAGAATCTTAGATGGGGGGAGAGCAGTGGATGCCATCTTACTTGACTGTAGCAAGGCTTTTGATACTGTCTCCCATGACATCCTGATAGCAAAGCTGAGAAAGTGTGGGATAGAGGAGGGGACAGCAAGGTGGGTTGGGAACTGGCTGACTGAGCTCAGAGGGTGGTGATTGGAGGAGCAGAGTCTGGCTGGAGGCCTGTGACTAGCGGTGTTCCCCAGGGGTCATTGCTGGGTCTGGTCTTGTTCAGCATCTCCATCGATGACCTTGATGAGGGAATAGTGTCTGCCCTCAGCAAGTACGCCGATGGCACAAAGCTGGGAGGAGTGGCTGACACGCCAGAAGGCTGTGCTGCCATTCAGCGAGACCTGGACCGGCTGGAGAGATGGGCAGGAAGAAACCAAATGAGATTTAATAAGAGCAAGTGTAGAGTCCTGCACCTGGGAAGGAACAGCCTGAAGTATCAGTACAGGCTGGGGGACGACCTGCTGGAGAGGAGCTCTGAGGAGAAGGACCTGGGGGTCCTGGTGGACGACAGGTTGACCATGAGCCAGCACTGTGCCCTTGTGGCCAAGAGGGCCAACGGGATCCTGGCGTGCATTAGAAGGAGCGTGGCCAGCAGGTGAAGGGAGGTGATCCCTCTACTCTGCCCCGGTCAGGCCTCACCTGGAGTACTGTGCTCCCCGGTACAAGGAAGACAGGGATCTCCTGGAAAGAGTCCAGTGGAGGGCCACAAAGAAGATACAGGGCCTGGAGCATCTTCCCTATGAAGAAACGCTGAGAGACCTGGGTCTGTTCAGCCTGGAGAAGAGAAGACTGAGAGGGGATCTCCTCAGTGTATATAAATATCTGAGGGGTGGGGGACAGAAGGATGTAGCCAACCTCTTCTCAGAGGTTTATGGGGATACGACAAGGGGCAATGTCTGCAAGTTAGAGCACGGGAAGTTCCGCACTGACATGCGAAAGAACTTCTTCACGGTGAGGGTGACGGAGCATTGGAACAGGCTGCCTAGGGAGATTGTGGAGGCTCCTTCTCTGGAGATATTCAAGGCCTGTCTGGACGCCTACCTGGGCAGCCTGCTCTGAGGAACCTGCTTTGGCAGGGGGGTTGGACCCGATGATCTTTCGAGGACCCTTCCAACCCCTACAGTTCTGTGATTCTATGATTCTGTGATTCTGTGATCTTCCCCCCATCCGCTCTCTTCCACCTCCACCCCCCAAGCAGCGCAGGGAAAGAGAGGAACGGGGGTTATGGTCAGTCCATAGCGCTTCTCCGCCACTCCTTCTCGGTCACTCTCGTCCCCTGTGCTGTGGGGTCCCTCCCACAGGATGCAGTCCTTGATGAACTGATCCAATATGGGCTGCCCACAGGCAGCAGCTCTTCCAGAACTGCTCCAGATATGGGTCCGTACCACGGGGTCCATCCCTCAGGAGCAAACTGCTCCAACCTGGCTCCCCCACGGGCAGCAGCTCCTGCCACGTCACCTGCTCCTGCCACGTCACCTGCTCCTGTGTGGGCTCCTCTCCACGGGTACAGCTCCGGCCCGGAATCTGCTCTGGCAGGGGTCCTTCACAGGCTACAGCCTGCGTCGGGGCAGGTCCACCTGCTCCACCGTGTTCTCCTCCATGGGCTGCAGCGTGGAACTTGCCCCACCGTGGTACTCCATGGGCTGCAGGGGGGCGGCTGCTGCACCATGGTCTCTCCACAGGTCACAGGGGACGTCTGCTCTGGAGCCTGTAGCAACTCTCGCCCTCCTTCTTCACTGACCTTGGTGCCTGCAAGGCTGTTCCTCAATCCTCTCCCTCTCCCAGATGCTGTGTGCAACATAATTGTTTTTTTGTTTTGTTTTATTTTCTCCTGGGTTCACTGATTTTGACTCCGGCTGAGTCAGTGCTGCCTGGACCAGGGAACCTGGAGAGGGAGAGGAGAGAGGTGAAAAAATGGGGCTCAGTGATTCACGAAACTCACAGTTCTGGTCCTGCAGAGGGGCCAGGAACATTTCACAGAGCCAAAGCCCTGCTCAGCACTGATGGTCAAGGGCAAAAAGCCTCCATTTCTAGCTGTGACTTGACCCTCGCTTCCCAATTGCCCTCTGTTGCTATACCAGCACTAGTAC
The DNA here is from genome assembly GCF_963932015.1 of Anas acuta. Classification (NCBI taxonomy): domain Eukaryota; kingdom Metazoa; phylum Chordata; class Aves; order Anseriformes; family Anatidae; genus Anas; species Anas acuta. The sequence goes on along the minus strand of NC_088995.1, from coordinate 9,357,368 downwards.
TGCTGTCCCAGCTAGCACAGTAATAGATGGCCTTCTACTTGTCTTATGCCTCACTGATGGTTAATGTGGCCGTGTAGACAGATTTGGAACCAGAGAATCATGAAGGGATGCCCGAGGGTCTGTTGGTGTCACTATAGATTGCAGTGACAGGAGCACTGCCAGGGGTCTTCTGCTGGTACCAGCCATAGCTGTTGCTACTCCCGGAGCAGGTGATCTGCACGGTGTCTCCCAGGTTCGCCGTCTTCGTGGCTGGATGACTCAGTGCTGCTTGGACCAGGGAACCTGGAGAGGGAGAGAAGAGAGGGGAGAAAACGGGCTCAGTGAGTGCCCCACAGGCACAGACATCACTGCTGCTGTCGCAGGCACCACAGTAATAGACAGCCTCATCCTCAGCTTGGACCCCAGTGATGGTTAACGTGTTTGTGGAGCCAGATGTGGAACCAGACAGTCATGAAGGGATGCCAGAGTTTTTCTTAGTGCTATCATAGATCACGGTGACAGGACCAGTGCCAGGGGTCTTGTACGATTACCAGCCATAGCTCTTGTTACTCCCAGCAACTGGGTCCTGCAGCATGGGGCAGGGATGGGGCTGCTGGGGCCATCCTGTCCCTGAGGGATGGGCACAGCCCTGGGGTTTTGCGGGAGGGCAGAGCAGGGACAGCAGGCACGGCCACCTGCAACACTGGGCCCCAAGGCAAGTGCTGAGACGAAGACCTGTGCCACCATCTGAGGGAAGAGCAGAGAGACAGCTGCTCCTGTGATGGCAGGAGGTTTTTGTATCACTTCCCAATTGCTCTGTGTCACTGTGTCAGCACCAGCACTGCTGTCGTAGTTCCCACAGTAATAGACGGCCTCGTCCTCGGCTTGGACGCTAGTGATGGTTAATGTGGCTGTGGAGCCAGATTTCGAACCAGAGAATCGAGAAGGGATGCCCGAGGGTCTGTTGCTGTCACCATAGATGACGGTGACAGGGGCACTGCCAGAGCTCTTCTGCTGGTACCAGCCATAACCGTAGCTACTCCCGGAGCAGGTGATCTGCACGGTTCCTCCCAAGTTCACCGACTTCGAGGCCGGCTGAGTAATCGCTGCCTGGACCAGGGAACCTGGAGAGGGAGAAGAGAGAGGAGAGAAAAAGGGCTCAGCGAGTGCCCCCCACGCACAGCCCTCAGCACGCAGCAGCCCAAAGGGCCTGGCCGGGCGCAGCGAGTGTGTCCAGGGCACCTGAGGTGTGGGCGAGCACCGCGAGGAGGAGAGGGGCCCAGGCCATGGCGAGATCCCACCAGCTGCGCGTCCCCACGCCGACGGGGCTGTGCCGCGGACCCCGACTCCCTCTTAAACCCCCGCCCGGCCGCAGCACGGCCCCTCCATGCAAATGCGGCCCCGCGCTCTCGTCCACGTCCCGCGCCTCGCTCCCCTCCTCCCCACCCGGCCCCTCCACCGCAGGCACAGGGGGGTTGTCCCCGGCCTCGTGCTGGGGACACGTGGCAGCACCCAGGCCCAGAAGTGCAGCACACGGAGCCCCCGCCCCAGCTCCTGTGGCTACGAGGCCAAACAGCCGGGGAGAGCTGGAATGGAGGGGCGAAGGGGACCACACGGCGAGGAGACGGTGCCCGTGCTGGGCTGGAAGGACTAATCCTTGCCAGAGAACTGCCATGGGGAGCATCCACAGGGTCTGATGGCACCATACTGGGCTCTGCCATGGGGAAAGCCTGTGCCAGGGGGCTGGGAAAGGGCCGCAGCAGAGCCCCTGCTTGCTTGCTTCCTAGCTCCTCATCTGGTTGTTATCTGCCACCCCAGAGCCCCGGGCAGCTTGACATGCAGAAGGCAAGGGCAGCAGCACGTGGGGCAGGGAGTGGGGCTGTTAGCAAAGTGCAGATCTCCCCCAGGGCTGCAGGGTGCTCGGTGCTGCTCTGCCCATCCCTCCCACAGTGTACCAAGGTCCTGGGAACAGGGCTGGGATAGGACTGCACTTGTGCCTCTCTAACTTCTGCCACAGATCCCTTATCCCTCTGCCCCAGCATGCTCACAGGAATGCAGCAAATGTCCCTACACAGGACATTCAGGAACCAGTGATGTGCAGGAGGCCTCAGCCTCAGACCCAGAGGTAGTGCTGGGGTTAGGGAGCAGGATGAGGACAGGAGCAGGGTCCTGGGCAGTCCTTTTGGCCCTGGGGATGTGGCTGGGGCAGGGACCAGGGCCAGGCACTGCCCAGGTCCCCCAGGGACAGGCTGGAGATCCTGCACAGACCCAGCATGAGCCCAAAGCTGTGGCACTGGGCAAACACAGCCAGTGCTGCAGCAGCTCAGGAGTCTGTCCTTGTGGGGCATGATGGAGCACAAAACGGTCAGCCCTGAGCTGCCCATGCAACCTCGTACAGTGGCCACACAAAGCATCCCCTGTCATGGTCTGAAGGCCAATCTTTGACCTGGCTCTTCAGTGATCCACACATTGTGGTCTCTTGGTGCTTTCTGCAGGCTGAGTCCCTGCAGTGATGCCCCAGGGCAGTGGCTGTAGCCGGGCAGGGAGGCAGCCATCAGGGCCCCCGGGGAGCAGCCTGGGAGCACCAGGGTACCTGGGCCCTGCAGTTTGGGGCAGGGATGGAGCTGCTGGCACCATCCCATCCCTGAGGAATGGGCACAATCCTAGGGTTCTGCGGGAGGGGACAGAAGGGGCACAGAGACCAGGCACAGCCACTTGCAGCACAGAGCTGTAAGGGCAGCAATGAGACGGGGACCTGCGCCACCATCTGAGGGGACAGCAGGGAGCCAGCTGCTCCTGTGCTGGCAGGAGGTTTTTGTATCACTTCCCCATTGCGCTGTGTCACTGTGACACCAACATAGCTGCCTTCGTAGCTCCCACAGTAATAGACGGCCTCGTCCTCGGCTTGGACCCCAGTGATGGTTAACGTTGACACGGAGCCAGATGTGGAAGCAGAGAATCGAGAAGGGATGCCCGAGGGTCTGTTGGTGTTGCCATAGATCACAGTCACAGGGGCAGTGCCAGGGGTCTTCTGCTGGAACCAGCCATAGCTGCCACTACCCCCGGAGCAGGTGATCTGCACGGTGCCTCCCAGGTTCACCGACTGCGGCTCCGACTGAGTAATCGCTGCCTGGACCAGGGAACCTGGAGAGGGAGAGGAGAGAGGGGAGAAAACGGGGTCAGTGAGTGCCCCACACGCACAGCCCTGAGCGCGCAGCAGTGGAACGAGGGCAGGGCCCCGTTGCCCAAAGGGCCTGGCCGGGCGCAGCGAGTGTGTCCAGGGCACCTGAGGTGTGGGCGAGCACCGCGAGGAGGAGAGGGGCCCAGGCCATGGCGAGATCCCACCAGCTGCGCGTCCCCACGCCGACGGGGCTGTGCCGCGGACCCCAACTCCCTCTTAAACCCCCGCCCGGCCGCAGCACGGCCCCTCCATGCAAATGCGGCCCCGCGCTCTCGGCCACGTCCCGCGCCTCGCTCCCCTCCTCCCCGCCTGGCCCCTCCACCGCAGGCACAGGGGAGTTGTCCCCGGCCTCGTGCTGGGGACACGTGGCAGCACCCAGGCCCAGAAGTGGAGCACACGGAGCCCCCGCCCCAGCTCCTGTGGCTACGAGGCCAAACAGCCGGGGAGAGCTGGAATGGAGGGGCTAAGGGGACCACACAGCGAGGAGACGGTGCCCGTGCTGGGCTGGAAGGACTAATCCTTGCCAGAGAACTGCCATGGGGAGCATCCACAGGGTCTGATGGCACCAAACTGGGCTCTGCCATGGGGAAAGCCTGTGCCAGGGGGCTGGGAAAGGGCCGCAGCAGAGCCCCTGCTTGCTTGCTTCCTAGCTCCTCATCCGGTTGTTATCTGCCACCCCAGAGCCCCGGGCAGCTTGACATGCAGAAGGCAAGGGCAGCAGCACGTGGGGCAGGGAGTGGGGCTGTTAGCAAAGTGCAGATCTCCCCCAGGGCTGCAGGTGCTCGGTGCTGCTCTGCCCATCCCTCCCACAGTGTACCAAGGTCCTGGGAACAGGGCTGGGGATAGGACTGCACTTGTGCCTCTCTAACTTCTGCCACAGATCCCTTATCCCTCTGCCCCAGCATGCTCACAGGAATGCAGCAAATGTCCCTACACAGGACATTCAGGAACCGGTGATGTGCAGGAGCCCTCAGCCTCAGACCCAGAGGTAGTGCTGGGGTTAGGGAGCAGGATGAGGACAGGAGCAGGGTCCTGGGCAGTCCTTTTGGCCCTGGGGACGTGGTTGCGGCAGGGACCAGGGCCAGGGGCTGCCCAGATCCCCCAGGGGCAGGCTGGAGATCCTGCACAGACCCAGCATGAGCCCGAAGCTGTGGCACTGGGCAAACACAGCCAGTGCTGCAGCAGCTCAGGGGTCTGTCCATGTGGGGCATGATGGAGCAGAAAACAGCCAACCTTGAGCTGCCCATGCAACCTCGTACGGCATCCACACAAAATATCTCCTCTCATGTTCTGAAGGTGAAGCTTTGACCTGGCTCTTTAGTGATCCACACATTGTGGTCTCTTGGTGCTTTCTGTGGGCTGAATCCCTGCAGTGATGCCCCAGGGCAGTGGCTGTAGCTGGGCAGGGAGGCAGCCATCAGGGCCCCGGGAGCAGCCTGGGAGCACTGGGGTACCAGGGCCCTGCAGTTTGGGGCAGGGACAGGGCTGCTAGGGCCATCCCATCCCTGAGGGAATTGCAGAACCCTGGGGTTCTGTGGGAGAGCAGATCAGAGAGAGCAGTTACAGCCACTTGCAGCACAGAGCTGCAAGAGCAGCAATGAGACGGGGACATCTGCCATCATCTGAGGGGACACTGCGGTGCCAGCTTCTCTTGTGATGGCAGGAGGTTTTTGTATCACTTCCCCATTGCACTGTGTCACTGTGCCAGCACTAGCACTGCTGTCCCAGCTACCACAGTAATAGACGGCCTCGTCCTCGGCTTGGACCCCAGTGATGGTTAACGTGTTTGTGGAGCCAGATGTGGAAGCAGAGAATCGTGAAGGGATGCCCGAGGGTCTCTTGTCGTTCCAGTAGATGACGGTGACAGGGGCACTGCCAGGGGTCTTCTGCTGGAACCACCCATAATAATATTTCCCATCACTGTGAGCGCTACCCCCGGAGCAGGTGATCTGCACGGTGCCTCCCGGATTCACCGACTGAGGCTCCGACTGAGTCAGCGCTGCCTGGACCAGGGAACCTGGAGAAGGAGAGGAGAGAGGGGAGAAAACGGGGTCAGTGAGTGCCCCACACGCACAGCCCTGAGCGCGCAGCAGTGGAACGAGGGCAGGGCCCCGTTGCCCAAAGGGCCCGGGCGGGCGCAGCGAGTGTGTCCAGGGCACCTGAGGTGTGGGCGAGCACCGCGAGGAGGAGAGGGGCCCAGGCCATGGCGAGATCCCACCAGCTGTGCGTCCCCACGCCGACGGGGCTGTGCCGCGGACCCCGACTCCCTCTTAAACCCCCGCCTGGCCGCAGCACGGCCCCTCCATGCAAATGCGGCCCCGCGCTCTCGGCCACGTCCCACGCTTCGCTCCCCTCCTCCCCGCCCGGCCCCTCCACCGCAGTCACAAGGGGGTTGTCCCCGGCCTCGTGCTGGGGACACGTGGCAGCACCCAGGCCCAGAAGTGGAGCACACGGAGCCCCCGCCCCAGCTCCTGTGGCTACGAGGCCAAACAGCCGGGGAGAGCTGGAATGGAGGGGCTAAGGGGACCACACAGACAAGGAGTTGGCCATGGCGAAATCCCACCAGCTGCACGTCGCCACGCCGATGGTGCTGGGGTTAGGGAGCAGGATGAGGACAGGAGCAGGGCCCTGGGCAGTCCTTTTGGCCCTGGGGACGTGGCTGGGGCAGGGACCAGAGCCAGGGGCTGCCCAGGTCCCCCAGGGGCAGGCTGGAGATCCTGCACAGACCCAGCATGAGCCCAAAGCTGTGGCACTGGGCAAACACAGCCAGTGCTGCAGCAGCTCAGGGGTCTGTCCTTGTGGGGCACGATGGAGCACAAAACGGCCAGCCCTGAGATGCCCCTGCAGCCTCGTACAGCATCCACACAAAACATCCCCTGTCATGGTCTAAACGTGAAGCTTTGACCTGGCTCTTTAGCGATCCACACATTGTGGTCTCTTGGTGCTTTCTGCAGGCTGAGTCCCTCCAGTGATGCCCCAGGGCAGTGGCTGTAGCCGGGAAGGGAGGCAGCCATCAGGGCCCCGGGAGCAGCCTGGGAGCACCGGGGTACCAGGGCCCTGCAGCTTGGGGCTGTGATGGAGCTCCTGCAGACATCCCATATCCCTGAGGGATGGGCAGAGTCCTGGGGCTCTGCGGGAGTGTAGGGCAAAGAGACCAGGCAACGCCACAAGGGTACTGCTGAGTCGCGGACCTGTGCCATCTGAGGGGACAGTGGGGAGCCAGCTGCTCCAGAGATGGCAGGAGGTTTTTGTATCACTTCCCCATTGCGCTGTGTCACTGTGCCAATTTAAGACCACTACTGTAGCCACCACAGTAATAGACAGCCTCATCCTCAGCTTGGACCCCAGTGATGGTTAACGTCTTTGTAGAGCCAGATGTGGATGCAGAGAATCGTGAAGGGATGCCTGAGGGTGTCTTATCGTTGCTATAGATTACGGTGACAGGGCCAGTGCCAGGGGTCTTCTGCTGGTACCAGCCATACCAATATTTGCCATTACTATCAGTGCTACCCCCGGAGCAGGTGATGTCCACGTTGTCTCCTGGGTTCACCGTCTTTGAGGCCAGCTGAGTCAGTGCTGCCTGGACCAGGGAACCTGGAGAGGGAGAGGAGAGAGGTGAAAAAATGGGGCTCAGTGAGTGCCCTGCACACAAAACCTTTTTAATGTACTAAGAAAGGGATCAACACCTCTGGAAGAGAAGAGTGTACAGCTGCCCCCTTGAGGGAAGAGGGCAGAAGAACTTTGTCTTCAGCACCATCTGTTGCTCACTTCCACATATCCCTGTGTCACTAAAGCAGCACCACTGCTGTCCCTGCTCCCACAGTAATAGACGGCCTCGTCCTCGGCTTGGACCCCAGTGATGGTTAACGTGGCTGTGGAGCCAGACAAGGAACCAGAGAATCGCAAAGGGATGCCCGAGGGTCTGTTGCTGTTCTCACAGATCACGGTGACAGGGTCAATGCCGGGGTTTTTCTGCTGGTACCAGGCATACCAATATTTGCCATCACTGGTAGCGCTACCTCCAGAGCAGGTGATCTGCAAAGTTCCTGCCAGGTTTGCCAACTTTGAGGCCGGCTGAGTCAGCGCTGCCTGGACCAGGGAACCTGGAGAGGGAGAGGAGAGTGGGGTTGGACCCAATGATCTTTCGAGTTCCCTTCCAACCCATTGAATTCTGTAATTCTGTGAAAATGGGGCTCAGCGAGTGCCCCACATGCACAGCCCTCACCATGTAGCAGCAGGATGGGGATGGTCCCAGTGCCAAAAGATCTTGGTCCCACCCAGGGACCCACAGCCCCACGCACAGACAATGGACAGAGTCCCAGGGCCACTTCAAGGAGAGCTGGAGGCAGCAGCAAGAAAGGCACCAACGGGAGCAGGAAGTTTGATTGGGGACAATATAAATCTGTGCCTGTTTTAAGAACAGGAACAAGGCACACCTCACATACAACAAGAAACAATGGGGAGAACGTTAAGAGTCAGGAACATAGGGAGGGAATAAGAATCTGGCTACTGAACAGCTCTGTACAACCAACAGGAAGGAGAGAAAACCTTCCTAGGGCTTTGGATTCTCCCACATCTTGTAACTCACTGTCACTGTACAGCACTCCAGCTGCTGTCGTAGCCACCACAGTAATAGACGGCCTCATCCTTGGCTTGGACCCCAGTGATGGTTAACGTGCCCACGGAGCCAGATAAGGAACCAGAGAATCGTGAAGGGATGCCCGAGGGTCTGTTGCTGTTCTCACCAGCCATAGCTCTTGCTACTCCCAGCAGCTGGGTCCTGCAGCATGGGGCAGGGACGGGGCTGCTGGGGCCATCCTGTCCCTGAGGGATGGGCACAGCCCTAGGGCTTTGCGGGAGGGCAGAGCAGGGACAGCAGGCACGGCCACCTGCAGCACTGGGCCCCAAGAGAAGTGCTGAGATGGAGACCTGCGCTACAATCGGAGGGGACAGCAGGGAGCCAGCTGCTCCTGTGATGGCAGGAGGTTTTTGTATCACTTCCCCATAGCAATGTGACACTGTGCCACCAGTACCACTGCTGTCGTAGGCACCACAGTAATAGACGGCCTCGTCCTCGGCTTGGACCCCAGTGATGGTTAATGTGGCTGTGGAGCCAGATTTCGAACCAGAGAATCGAGAAGGGATGCCCGAGGGTCTCTTGGTATTGTCATAGATCACAGTGACAGGGGCACTGCCAGGGGTCTTCTGCTGGTACCAGCCGTAGTAGCTGCCACCCCCGGAGCAGGTGATCTGCACGGTGCCTCCCAGGTTCACCGACTGCGGCTCCGACTGAGTAATCGCTGCCTGGACCAGGGAACCTGGAGAGGGAGAGGAGAGAGGGGAGAAAACGGGGTCAGCGAGTGCCCCACACGCACAGCCCTCAGCGCGCAGCAGTGGGATGAGGCCAGGGCCCCATTGCCCAAAGGGCCCGGCCGGGCACAGCGAGTGTGTCCAGGGCACCTGAGGTGTGGGCGAGCACCGCGAGGAGGAGAGGGGCCCAGGCCATGGCGAGATCCCACCAGCTGCGCGTCCCCACGCCGACGGGGCTGTGCCGCGGACCCCGACTCCCTCTTAAACCCCCGCCCGGCCGCAGCACGGCCCCTCCATGCAAATGCGGCCCCGCGCTCTCGGCCACGTCCTGCGCCTCGCTCCCCTCCTCCCCGCCCAGCCCCTCCACCGCAGGCACAGGGGGGTTGTCCCCGGCCTCGTGCTGGGGACACGTGGCAGCACCCAGGCGCAAAGCGCTCGCACGCAGCCCCTTGCCTCAGACGGGGCCCTGCACTCACGGAACCAAGCAGCCAGGGAGAGCAGGGACACAGGGGCTGGCGGGTGCTACGGGTACTATGGGTACTACGGGTACTATGGGTACTACGCAGCGCTCACAGCTCCCACAGCACCGCTGTGAGGTGCAGACACCTCCGGCCTCAGCACCCCATTGCCCCATCTTCCCCTCACACAGCTTTACATGTCCGTGGCCACTGCTGCTTGTCCCCAACACAGCCGGTGCCTGCCCAGGCACACAGGGGCTGAGCAGGTGGCAGCGGCTCAACAGAAGAGGCCCCAGGGCCTGGCAGGACCCCCAGCACACCGGGGCCAGCAAAGTGCCTTGGGTTAAGGAGGCCCCCAGCGGCCGCGGCTGCGTTAGCAGGAGCCCCGAGGATGGCGAAGGGCTCAGAGCGCCGCTCGCACGGGGACGGCTGGCGTTTGTCAGCCCCGAGAGCAAGAGGCCAGCAGGTGTCTTAGCTGAGGGACCGCTCCTGCAGGGGCACCAAGGAAATGGAGCCAGGCGCTTCCCGGAGGCAACAGGCACTGGCATGAGAGGCAACAGGCACAGGGTGATGAATCACAGAATCACTATTTTGTTGGGTGGGAAGGGAACTTAACACTCTTCTGGCCCCAGCCCCCTGCTATGGGCACGCCACCTCCCACCACACCGGGTGTCCCAAAGGCCCGTCCAGCCTGGCCTTGGGCTCTTCAGGGATGGGGCAGCCACAGCTTCTCTGGGCAGCCTGGTGCAGAGCCTCACCGCCACTGAGTGAACAATTCCTTCCTGGTATCTACTCTAAATCTGCCTGCTCTCAGTTTAACACCATCACCCCTTGTCCTATCACTATGTGCCCCTTCCTGGCAGCCAGGAAGGCCAACCCTATCCTGGGATGCATCAAGCACAGCATCTCCAGTCAGTTGAGGGAGGTGATTGTCCTGCTCCACTCTGCACTGGTGCGGCCTCACCTCTGGTACTGCGTGCAGTTCTGGGCACCACAGTACAAGAAGGACATTAAAGTGTTTGAGAGCGTATAGAGGAGAGCAACGAAGATGGTGAAGGGTCTAGAGGGGAAGACGTATGAGGAGCAGTTGAGGGTGCTGGGCCTGTTGAGCCTGCAGAAGAGGAGGCTGAGGGAGGACCTCATCGCAGTCTACAACTTCCTTCAAGGGGGAGTGCAGAGGCAGGTGACCTATTCTCTGTAAACACCAGTGATAGGACCTGCTGTAAGGGTGTTAAGCTGAGGCAGGGGACGTTTAGGCTGGACATCAGGAAGAGGTTCTTCACCAAGAGGGTGGTTGCACACTGCAGCAGGCTCCCCAGGGACGTAGTCACTGCACCAAGCCTGTCTGAATTTTAGAAGTGATTGGACTCTGCACTTAGTCACATGGTCTAAACTTTTGGGTAGACCTGTGCGGTGCCAGGAGTTGGACTTGATGATCCTCACGGGTCCCTTCCAACTCGGGATATTCTATGATTCCATGAAATCACTCTCACCTCAAACCTCGAGCTCTTTGTGTTGTAATTTGTCCCCCTTCCTCTTTGAAGGGGCGGGGGGCTGAGACAGCAGTTGTGCTGGGGCTCGGCTGCCCGCTCGAGTAAAACCACCACAGTGCCGAGCCTCCATCTTGGAGGCCTTCACACCAAGACGGGACAGGCCCTGGGCAGGCGGCAGCAGCCGGCCCAGCGTGGAGCAGGGTGGGAGGAGACGATCTCCAGCTCAGCGCCAGCCCCAGCCGTCTGGGGCTTTCCCCAGCCCCAGCACCTGCGCTTCCCCCTTACTCTGCTGCTCCTCTGCCCTGGCTCCTGCAGGCAGCACAGAGGGCTTGTGCAGGAACGGGGCACGTGCCACACAGCAGGCCCAGCTCACGGGGGCATTTCCTGGCCCTAGACCAGGCCCAAGCTGCAGCAGCAGGCACCCGAGGGGCCCTGGTACCACAGCAGCTTGGCCTCTCACTTCCCCATTGCTGGGACTCGCCGTGCCCAGCGCTGCCATCCCAGGCACCACAGAAATAGACGGCCTCGTCCTCGGCTTGGACCCCAGTGATGGTTAACGTGTTCGTGGTGCCAGATGTGGAACCAGAGAATCATGAAGGCATTCCCGAGGGACTGTTCGTGTTGCTATAGATCACGGAGATAGGTACTGTGCCAGAGGTGTTATGCTGGTACCAGCCATAGCTGAGGCTACTCGCAACAGCTGGGTCCATCAGCATGGGGCAGGGATGGGTCTGCTGGGGCCATCCCGTCCCTGAGGGAAGGGCAAAACCCTGGGGATTTGTGGGAGGGCAGAGCACGGACAACAGGCAGGGCCACCTGCAGCACTGGGCCCCAAGGGAAGTGCTGGGTCAGGGACTTGTGCCACCCTGCAAGAGGACAGCAGGGAGCCAGCTGCTCATGTGATGGCAGAAGGTTTTTGTATCACTTCCCCATTGCCAGCCCTGAGCTGCCCCTCCAGCCTCGTACAGTGGCCACATAAAACATCTCCTGTCATGTTCTGAAGATGAAGCTTTGACCTAGCTCTTTAGTGAACCACACATTGTGGTGGTTTCTTGGTGTTTTCTGCAGGTTGAGCCCCTGCAGTGATGCCCTAGGAAAGCCTTCATGTCCCAGGGAGCAGCCTGGGAGCACAGGGGTACCAGGCCCTGCAGTTTGGGGCAGGGAAGGTGCTGCTGGGGCCATCCCATCCCTGAGGGATGAGCACAACCCTGGGGTTCTGTGGGAGGGCAGACCAGGGACAGCAGGCACGGCCACTTGCAGCACAGAGCTGCAAGAGCAGCAATGAGACGGGGACCCGTGCCACCATCTGAGGGGACAGTAGGGACCCAGCTGCTCCTGTGATGGCAGGAGGTTTTTGTATCACTTCCCCATTGCGCTGTGACACTGTGATACCAACATAGCTGCTTTCGTAGCTCCCACAGTAATAGACGGCCTCGTCCTCGGCTTGGACCCCAGTGATAGTTAATGTGCCCGTGGAGCCAGATGCAGAACCAGAGAATCGAGAAGGGATGCCCGAGGGTCTGTTGGTGTTGCCATAGATCACAGTGACAGGGGCACTGCCAGGGGTCTTCTGCTGGAACCAGCCGTAGCTGCCACTACCCCCGGAGCAGGTGATCTGCACGGTGCCTCCCAGGTTCACCGACTTCGGCTCCGACTGAGTCAGCCCTGCCTGGACCAGGGAACCTGGAGAAGGAGAGGAGAGAGGGGAGAAAACGGGGTCAGCGAGTGCCCTGCACACAAAACCATCTTCATGTACTAAGAAAGGGATCAACATCTCTGGAAGAGAAGAGTCTACAGCTGCCCCCTTGAGGGAAGAGGGCAGAAAAACTTTGTCTTTAGCACCAGTCTGTTGCTCACTTCCACATATCCCTGTGTCACTAAAGCAGCACCACTGCTGTCCCTACTTCCACAGTAATAGACAGCCTTGTCCTCAGCTTCGACCCCAGTGATGGTTAACATGGCTGTGGAGCCAGACAAGGAACCAGAGAATCATGAAGGGATGCCCGAGGGTCTGTTGCTGTTCTCATAGATCATGGTGACAGGGTCAATGCCAGGGGTCTTCTGCTGGTACCAGACATAACTGTAGCTACTCCCAGAGCAAGTGATCTGCATGGTGTCTCATGGTCTCACAAGGTTAGAGGCCATCTGATTCTGTGTTCCATGAACCAGGGAAGCTAGAGAGGGCCTGGAGAGTGTGGAGAAAACGGGGCTCAACAAATTAATAGACTTACAACTGTGGTCATGCAGAGGGACCAGGAACCTGCCTCAGCACCTAAGCCCTGCTCAGCCCTAAGGGACAAGGGCAGAAAGCCTCCATTTCTAGGTGTGGTCTATCCCTCATGCCCTCATTGCTCTGTGTCACTATATAAGCACCAGCACTGCTGTCCCAGCTCCCACAGTAATAGAAAGCCTTGTCCTCGGCTTGGACCCCAGTGATGGTTAATGTGCCCGTGTAGTCAGATGCAAAACCAGACAATCGCAAAGGGATGCCTGAGGGTCTCTTGTTGTTCTGGTAGATCACGGTGACAGGGCTATGCCAGGGGTCTTCTACTGGTACCAGCCGTAATAATACATGTATTTACCATCACTGGCAGGGCTAGCCCCAGAGCAGGTGATCTCCAAGTTTCCACCCGGGTTCACCGTCTTTGAGGCTAGCTGAGTAAGCACTGCCTGTCATGGTCTGAAGGTGAAGCTTTGACCTGGCTCTTTAGCGATCCACACATTGTGGTCTATTGGTGCTTTCTGCGGGCTGAGCCCCTGCAGTGATGCCCTAGGGCAGGGAGGCAGCCTTCAGGGCCCGGGGAGCAGCCTCGGAGCACAGGGGTACCTGGGCCCTGCAGCTTAGGGCAGGGACGGGGCTGCTGGGGCCATCCCATCCCTGAGGGAAGGGCAGAGTCCTGGGGTTCTGCAGGAGGGCAGAGCAGGGACAGCAGGCACTGCCACTTGCAGCACAGAGCTGTAAGAGCAGTAATGAGACAGGGACGTGTACCACCATCTGAGGGGAAAGCAGGGAGCCAGCTGCTCCTGTGATGGCAGGAGGTTTTTGTATCACTTCCCCATTGCTCTGTATCACTGTGTAAGCGCTAGCACTGTTGTTCCAGTCACCACAGAAATAGACAGCCTCGTCCTCAGCTTGGACTCCAGTGATGGTTAACGTGGCTGTGTAGCCAGACAAGGAACCAGAGAATCTTGAAGGGATATCTGAGGGTCTGTTGGTGTTGTCATAGATCACTGTGACAGGGCCAGTGCCAGGGGTTTTCTGCTGGTGCCAGGCATAGTAGCCGTAGCTACCCCCAGAGCAGGTGATCTCCACGTTGTCTCCCAGGTTCACCGACTTCGGCTCCGACTGAGTCAGCTCTGCCTGGACCAGGGAACCTGGAGAGGGAGAGGAGAGAGGGGAGAAAATGGGGTCAGCGAGTGCCCCCCACGCACAGCCCTGAGCGCGCAGCAGCCCAAAGGGCCCGGCCGGGCACAGCGAGTGTGTCCAGGGCACCTGAGGTGTGGGCGAGCACCGCGAGGAGGAGAGGGGCCCAGGCCATGGCGAGATCCCACCAGCTGCGCGTCCCCACGCCGACGGGGCTGTGCCGCAGACCCCAACTCCCTCTTAAACCCCCGCCCGGCCGCAGCACGGCCCCTCCATGCAAATGCGGCCCCGCGCTCTCGTCCACGTCCCGCGCCTCGCTCCCCTCCTCCCCGCCCGGCCCCTCCACCGCAGGCACAGGGGGGTTGTCCCCGGCCTCGTGCTGGGGACACGTGGCAGCACCCAGGCCCAGAAGTGGAGCACACGGAGCCCCCGCCCCAGCTCCTGTGGCTACGAGGCCAAACAGCCGGGGAGAGCTGGAATGGAGGGGCTAAGGGGACCATACGGTGAGGAGACGGTGCCCGTGCTGGGCTGGAAGGACTAATCCTTGCCAGAGAACTGCCATGGGGAGCATCCACAGGGTCTGATGGCACCAAACTGGGCTCTGCCATGGGGAAAGCCTGTGCCAGGGGGCTGGGAAAGGGCCGCAGCAGAGCCCCTGCTTGCCTGCTTCCTAGCTCCTCATCTGGTTGTTATCTGCCACCCCAGAGCCCCGGGCAGCTTGACATGCAGAAGGCAAGGGCAGCAGCACGTGGGGCAGGGAGTGGGGCTGTTAGCAAATGCAGATCTCCCCCAGGGCTGCAGGTGCTCGGTGCTGCTCTGCCCATCCCTCCCACAGTGTACCAAGGTCCTGGGAACAGGGCTGGGACTGCACTTGTGCCTCTCTAACTTCCCCCACAGATCCCTTATCCCTCTGCCCCAGCATGCTCACAGGAATGCAGCAAATGTCCCTACACAGGACATTCAGGAACCGGTGATGTGCAGGAGCCCTCAGCCTCAGACCCAGAGGTAGTGCTGGGGTTAGGGAGCAGGATGAGGACAGGAGCAGGGTCCTGGGCAGTCCTTTTGGCCCTGGGGACGTGGCTGGGGCAGGGACCAGGGCCAGGGGCTGCCCAGGTCCCCCAGGGGCAGGCTGGAGATCCTGCACAGACTCAGCATGAGCCCAAAGCTGTGGCACTGGGCAAACACAGCCAGTGCTGCAGCAGCTCAGGGGTCTGTCCTTGTGGGGCATGATGGAGCACAAAACGGCCAGCCCTGAGATGCCCCTGCAGCCTCGTACAGCATCCACACAAAACATCCCCTGTCATGGTCTGAAGGTGAAGCTTTCACCTGGCTCTTTAGTGATCCACACATTGTGGTCTCTTGGTGCTTTCTGCAGGCTGAATCCCTGCAGTGATGCCCCAGGGCAGTGGCTGTAGCTGGGCAGAGAGGTAGCTATCAGGGCCCGGGGAGCAGCCTGGGAGCACCAGGGTACCTGGGCCCTGCAGTTTGGGGCAGGGACAGGGCTGCTAGGGCCATCCTATCCCTGAGGGAATTGCAGATCCCTGGGTTTCTGTGGGAGAGCAGATCAGAGAGAGCAGTTACAGCCACTTGCAGCACAGAGCTGCAAGGGCAGCAATGAGACAGGGACATCTGCCATCATCTGAGGGGACACTGCGGTGCCAGCTTCTCTTGTGATGGCAGGAGGTTTTTGTATCACTTCCCCATTGCTCTGTGTCACTGTGCCAGCACTAGCACTGCTGTCCCAGCTACCACAGTAATAGACGGCCTCGTCCTCGGCTTGGACCCCAGTGATGGTTGGTCTTTTGGTGCTTTCTGCATGCTAAAGTCCCTGCAGTGATGCCCCAGGGCAGTGGCTGTAGCCGGACAGGGAGGCAACCATCAGGGCCCCGGGATCAGCCTGGGAGCACCGGGGTACCTGGGCCCTGCAGTTTGGGGCAGGGATGGATCTGCTGGGGCCATCCCATCCCTGAGGGAAGGGCAGAGTTCTGGGGTTCTGTGGTAGGGCAGAGCAGGGACAGCAGGCACTGCCACTTGCAGCACTGGGCTCCAAGGGAAGTGATGAAACGGGGACCTTTGCCACACTCCGAGAGGACAGCAGGGATCCAGGTGCTCCTGCAATGTTAGAAGGTTTTTGTATCACTTCCCCATTGCTGTGTGTCACTGTGTCAGCACCAGCACTGCTGTCGTAGCCTCCACAGTAATAGACGGCCTCATCCTCGGCTTGGACCCCAGTGATGGTTAATGTGGCTGTGGAGCCAGATGCAGAACCAGAGAATCGAGAAGGGATGCCCGAGGGTTTGTTGGTGTTGCCATAGATCACGGTGACAGGGGCAGTGCCAGGGGTCTTCTGCTGGAACCAGCCATAACTGTAACTGCCATAGTAGCTGCCACTACCCCCGGAGCAGGTGATCTGCACGGTGCCTCCCGGGTTCACCGACTGCGGCTCCGACTGAGTCAGCCCTGCCTGGACCAGGGAACCTGGAGAGGGAGAGGAGAGAGGGGAGAAAACGGGGTCAGCGAGTGCCCCACTCGCACAGCCCTCAGCGCGCAGTAGCTGGACAAACCCAAACCTGGAGGCTCTTACAACACCGAGGCACTGACAGCCCTGAACATAGAGCACCTTGCAAGAGCTCGACAGCCTCACAAGAACCCTGCCAGAAAAGGGGATGCTGAATACCACAAATGGTGGAGAAGGGATTGGGCCCGGACTATGATGAATTGAGCCCAGCCCAGCCCAGACACCTCCCTAGGGCACTGGGGCATGAAAGGGAGGAAACTCACAGCTGTGGTCATGCAGAGGGGCCAGAAACCAGCCTCATCCCCACAGCCCTGCTGAGCGCTGGAGGAGAAGTGTAGAAAGCCTCCATTTCTAGCTGTGGCCTGTCCCTCACTTCCACATTGCTCTGTGTCACTATACCAGCACTAGCACTGCTGTCTTGACTTCCAGAGTCATAGACGGCCTCATCCTCAGCTTAGACCCCAGTGATGGTTAACGTGGCTGTGGAGCCAGATTTCGAACCAGAGAATCAAGAAAGGATGCCCGAGTGTCTCTTGTTGTTAGATCACAGTAGATCACTGTGACAGGGGCACTGCCAGGAGTCTTCTGCTGGAACCAGCCATAACCATAGCTGCTGCTAACCCCGGAGCAGGTGATCTGCACAGTTCCTCCCAGGTTCACTGACTTT
Organism: Anas acuta; assembly: GCF_963932015.1. Taxonomy (NCBI): domain Eukaryota; kingdom Metazoa; phylum Chordata; class Aves; order Anseriformes; family Anatidae; genus Anas; species Anas acuta. The sequence goes on along the minus strand of NC_088995.1, from coordinate 9,340,398 downwards.
GAGGCCAGCTGAGTCAGCGCTGCCTGGACCAGGGAACCTGGAGAGGGAGAGGAAAGGGGAAGAACACAGGGCTCAGCGAGTGCCCTGCACACAAAACTATTTTCATGTACTGGGAAAGGGATCAACATCACTGGTAGAGTCCACAGCTGCCCCCTTGAGGGAAGAGGGCAGAAAACCTTCTCCATTAGCACCAGTCTGTTGCTCACTTCCACATCGTCCTGCATCATTAAACCAGCACCACTGCTGTCCCTACTCCCACAATAATAAACAGCCTCATCCTCAGCTTGGATTCCAGTGATGTTTAACCTGGCTGTGGAGCCAGACAAAGAACTAGGGAATTGCAAAGGGATGCCCAAGGTTCTGTTGCTGTTCTCACAGATCACGGTGACAGGGTCAATGCCGGGGTTTTTCTGCTGGTACCAGGCATACCAATATTTGCCATCACTGGTAGCGCTACCTCCAGAGCAGGTGATCTGCAAAGTTCCTGCCAGGTTTGCCAACTTTGAGGCCAGCTGAGTCAGCGCTGCCTGGACCAGGGAACCTGGAGAGGGAGAGGAGAGAGGGGTTGGACCCAATGATCTTTCGAGTTCCCTTCCAACCCATTGAATTCTGTAATTCTGTGATTCTGTGAAAATGGGGCTCAGCGAGTGCCCCACATGCACAGCCCTCACCATGTCGCAGCAGGATGGGGATGGTCCCAGTGCCAAAAGATCTTGGACCCACCCAGGGACCCACAGCCCCACACACAAACAACAGAGTCCCAGGGCTGTTGAGGGATTTTTGAAACAGCAAAGATCCCATGGCTTGCTGCAGCTGAGCAAACCAAGCTACCAGGACAAGTATGAGAAGTTCCCATGACAGTGTTCCCACATCACCCAATTGAGGAATTTAGAAAAATATTGTTGCCAGCAGCTGTCTTCAAGGATGGGATCTACGTGACTGCTAATCACAAGTGGGTGGTTTTCTTGCAGGTGTTTTTTTTTTTTTTTTTTTTGTGCAGTTGTTTGGCTGAGTCCTTTTGACCAATGAAACACTATCCGCCCCTGTTAAGTTTGTTATAAAAGTCATGCTATTCAGGTAAAAAAGAGACAGTATCATCCGACCATACTGGTGGCTGTTGTGTTTTCAGCCGTTCTTCCTGCAACACAGGGCCACTGAAAGGAGAGTTGGAAGCAGCAGCAAGAAAGGCACCAACGGGAGCAGGCAGTTTGATTGGGGACAATATAAATCTGTGCCTGTTTCAGGAACAGGAACAAGGCACACCACCTGCAAAGACACCTCCCATACCACAAGGGACATTGGGGAGCACGTTCACAGTCAGGAACATAGGGACGGAATAAGAATCTGGCTACTGCAACAGCTCTGTATGGCCAACAGGAAGGAGAGAAAACCTTCCTAGGGCTTTGGATACTCCCACATCTTGTAACTCACTGTCACTGTACAGCACTCCAGCTGCTGTCGTAGCCACCACAGTAATAGACGGCCTCATCCTCGGCTTGGACCCCAGTGATGGTTAATGTGGCTGTGGAGCCAGATGTGGAACCAGAGAATCGTGAAGGGATGTCCGAGGGTCTCTTGTTGTTCTGGTAGATCACGGTGACAGGGGCACTGCCAGGGGTCTTCTGCTGGTACCAGCCATAAGCGTAGCTACCCCTGGAGCAGGTGATCTGCACGGTTCCTCCCAGGTTCACCGACTTCGAGGCCGGCTGAGTCAGCGCTGCCTGGACCAGGGAACCTGGAGAGGGAGAGGAGAGAGGGGAGAAAATGGGGCTCAGTGAGTGCCCCACATGCACAGCCCTCAGCATGCAGCAGCGGGACGAGGCCAGGGCCCTGTTGCCCAAAGGGCCCGGCCGGGCACAGCGAATGTGTCCAGGGCACCTGAGGTGTAGGCGAGCACCGCGAGGAGGAGAGGGGCCCAGGCCATGGCGAGATCCCACCAGCTGCGCGTCCCCACGCCGACGGGGCTGTGCCGCGGACCCCGACTCCCTCTTAAACCCCCGCCAGGCGCAGCCCCTGCCCCAGCGCTCCCCCTGCCCTGGGGGAGCTGGATGTGGCACTTAGGGATGTGGTTCAGTGGGTGACATTGGTGGTAAGGGGACGTTGGTTGCTGCTGAGGTGCTCTCCAACCACAACCACTCACTGATTCTCTGCACATCTGCCCTCGGTGAGCCCCAGCCGAGCCTCCCAGCAGGGCTGAGGGCTGGCAGCAGTGCTTTGCCCCCTGCCTGGCCGCAGGAGCTGCCTTCTCCTCCACGGGGCTCCCCGTGGGGCTCTGCATTAAGCCAGGCCCTGGCCCCGCACTGCAGCAGCGCCTCCTGCCCGCCACAGGACTCGCACCGCACCGCGAGGTGCCTCCCAGGTTTGCCAATTTGAGGCCGGCTGAGTCACTGCTGCCTGGACCAGGGAACCTGGTGAGGGAGAGGAAAGGGGGCAGAAAACGGGGCTCAGCGAGTGGCCCACATTCACAGACTTCAATGCGTAACAGCAGGACAGGGCCAAGGGACTTCCTGCACATCCTCATTGCTCTCTGACACCCCGACACCATCACTGCTGCTGTCGTAGCTCCCACAGTAATAGACAGCCTCGTCCTCAGCTTGGACACCAGTGATGGTTAACGTGGACACGGAGCCAGATGTGGAAGCAGAGAATCGTGAAGGGATGCCTGAGGGTCTCTTGTCGTTGCTATAGATCACGGTGACAGGGCCAGTGCCAGGGGTCTTCTGCTGGTACCAGCCATAATAATATTTGCCATCACCGGCAGCGCTACCCCCGGAGCAGGTGATCTGCACGGTGTCTCCCGGGTTCACCGTCTTTGAGGCTGGCTGAGTCAGTGCTGCCTGGACCAGGGAACCTGGAGAGGGAGAGGAGAGAGGGTTTGTAAATGGGGCTCAGAGAGTGCCCCACACGCACAGCCCTCACTGACAGTAGTTGGACAAGACTCAAACCCGGAGGCTCTTACAACACCGAGGGACTGACAGCCCTGAACACTGACCCATGAGCAGAGCCCCACAGCCTTGCAAGGACACCTGCCAGAACCACAAATGCTGAATATCACTGCTCAGACCTGCTCAGCCCTGAAGGATAAGGGCAAAAAGCCTCCATTTTAACCTGTGGGCTGTCCTTCACTTCCACATTGCTCTGTGTCCCTGTACCAGCATCAGTGCTGCTGTCCCTGTTACCACAGTAATAGACGGCCTCGTCCTCGGCTTGGACCCCAGTGATGGTTAACGTGGATGTGGAGCCAGATGTGGAAGCAGAGAATCGAGAAGGGATGCCCGAGGGTCTCTTGTCGTTCCAGTAGATGACGGTGACAGGGGCACTGCCAGGGGTCTTCTGCTGATACCAGCCATAAGCGTAGCTACCCCCGGAGCAGCTGATCTGCACGGTGTCTCCAGGGTTCACCGACTTTGGGTCCAATTGAGTCAGCACTGCCTGGACCAGGGAACCTGGAGAGGGAGAGGAGAGAGAGGAGAAAACGGGGCTCAGTGAGTGCCCTGCACATAAAACCTTCATGTACTAAGAAAGGGATCAACATCTCTGGAAGAGAAGAGTCCACAGCTGCCCCCTTGAGGGAAGAGGGCAGAAAAACTTTGTCTATAGCAACAGTCTGTTGCTCACTTCCACATCTCCCTCTGTCACTGAACCACCAGCACTGCTGTCCCTGCTCCCACAGTAATAGACGGCCTCGTCCTCGGCTTGGACCCCAGTGATGGTTAACGTGTTTGTGGAGCCAGACAAGGAACCAGAGAATCGTGAAGGGATGCCCGAGGGTCTCTTGTCGTTTCTATAGATCACAGTGACAGGGGCACTGCCAGGGGTCTTCTGCTGGTACCAGGCATAATAATATTTTCCATCACTTACAGCGCTACCCTTGCAGCAGGTGATCTCCACATTGTGTCCCGGATTTACTGACTTCGAGAACATCTGGATAATCGCTGCCTGGACCAGGGAACCTGAAGAGAGAGAGGAGTCTGTGTCACTATACCAGCACCAGCACTGCTGTCGTGCCTTCCAGAGCCATAGACAGCCTCATCCGCAGCTTGGACCCCAGTGATGGTTAACGTGGCTGTGGAGCCAGATTTGGAAGCAGAGAATCATGAAAGGATGCTCGAGGGTCTCCTGTCGTTGTAGTAGATCACGGTGACAGGGGCACTGCCAGGGGTCTTCTGTTGGAACCAGCCATAGTTGCCACTACCCCCGGAGCAGGTGATCTGCACGGTGCCTCCCAGGTTCACCAACTTCGAGGCTGGCTGAGTCAGCGCTGCCTGGACCAGGGAACCTGGAGAGGGAGAGGAGAGAGGGAAGAAAACGGGGCTCCACAATTTAATAAACCTACATCTGTGGTCATGCCGAGGGACCAGGAACCTGCCTCAGCACAAAAGCCCTGCTCAGCTCTTAGGGATAAGGGCAGAAAGCCTGCATTTCTATCTGTGGTCTGTGCCTCATGCCCTTATTACTCTGTATCATTATACCAACACCATCACTGCTGTCCACGCTCCCACAGTAATAGACGGCCTCGTCCTCGGCTTGGACCCCAGTGATGGTTAACGTGGTTGTGGAGCCAGATTTGGAACCAGAGAATCGTGAAGGGATGCCCGAGGGTCTCCTGTCATTCCAGTAGATGACGGTGACAGGGGCACTGCCAGGAGTCTTCTGCTGGAACCAGGCATAACCGTAGCTGCTCCCAGAGCAGATAATCTGCACAGTTCATAGAATCATAGAATCATAGAATATCCTGAGTTGGAAGGGACCCGTGAGGATCATCAAGTCCAACTCCTGGCACCACACAGGTCTACCCAAAAGTTCAGACCATGTGACTAAGTGCACAGTCCAAACTCTTCTTAAATTCAGACAAGCTCGGTGCAGTGACCACTTCCCTGGGGAGCCTGTTCCAGTGTGCAACCACTCTCTCTGTGAAGAACCCCCTCCTGATGTCAAGCCTAAACTTCCCCTGCCTCAGCTTAACCCCGTTCCCGTGGGTCCTGTCGCTGGTGTTAATGGAGAAAAGGTCTCCTGCCTCTCGACACCCCCTTACGAGGAAGTTGTAGACTGCGATGGGGTCTCCCCTCAGCCTCCTCTTCTCCAGGCTGAACAGGCCCAGTGCCCTCAGCCGTTCCTCGTACGTCTTCCCCTCCAGGCCTTTCACCATCTTCGTAGCCCTCCTCTGGACACTCTCCAACAGTTTTATGTCCTTTTTATACTGTGGTGCCCAGAACTGCACACAGTACTCGAGGTGAGGCCTCACCAGCGCAGAGTAGAGCGGGACAATCACCTCCCCTGACCTACTAGCAATGCCGTGCTTGATGCACCCCAGGACACGGTTGGCCCTCCTGGCTGCCAGGGCACACTGCTGGCTCATATTCAACTTGCTGTCTACCACGACCCCCAGATCCCTCTCTTCTAGGCTGCTCTCCAGCGTCTCATCACCCAGTCTGTACGTGCAGCCAGGGTTTCCCCATCCCAGGTGCAGGACCCGGCACTTGCTCTTATTGAACTTCATGCGGTTGGTGATCGCCCAGCTCTCCAACCTATCCAGATCCCTCTGCAAGGCCTTTCCACCCTCATTCGAGTCCACAACTCCTCCAAGTTTGGTGTCATCAGCAAACTTGCTCAAAATACCTTCTATTCCTACATCCAGATCGTTTATAAAAATATTGAAAAGTACTGGCCCTAAAATGGAGCCTTGAGGGACCCCACTGGTGACCGCCTGCCAGCCTGACGCAGCCCCATTTACCATAACCCTTTGGGCCCTGCCCGTTAGCCAATTGCTCACCCATCGTATGATGTTTTTATTTAGCTGTATGGTGGACATTTTGTCCAGTAGGATCCTATGGGAAACCGTGTCAAAAGCCTTGCTGAAGTCCAAAAAAATCACATCAGCTGATTTCCCTTGGTCCACCATACGGGTGATCTTATCATAAAAGGAAATCAGGTTAGTTAGGCAGGACCTACCCTCCACAAACCCATGCTGGCTGGGACCAATGACTGCTTTGTCCCCCAGGTGCGCCTCAATAAGTTCGAGAACCATCTTCTCCATGATTTTACCAGGCACTGATGTGAGACTGACAGGCCTGTAATTGCTAGGGTCTTCTTTCTGACCCTTCTTGAAAATCGGCACAACATTTGCCAGCTTCCAGTCTACCGGGACCTCTCCAGATTCCCAGGATCGTTGAAAAATAATTGAGAGAGGTTCCGCGATGACGTCCGCCAGCTCTTTCAGCACCCGGGGATGAATCCCATCCGGACCCATGGACTTGTAGGGATCCAGGTGGAGTAGCAAATCCCGCATACGTTCAGGGTCGGTTGGGAGTTTGTCATCCCCACCGTCCCGGTCCTCCAGCTCAGGGCACCCAGGGTCCCGAAGCCCATCATCGGCATTGAAGACAGAGGCAAAGAAGGCGTTAAGCGTCTCTGCTTTGCCTATGTCATTGTCTGTGAGGAGACCTTCCCTATCAAGGAGCGGCCCTATGTATTCTTTAGTTCTCCTTTTTCCATTCACATATCTAAAAAAACCCTTTTTATTACTTATTTATATTTATTAACCCAGTTCCTCCCAGGTTTGCTGACTTTGAGGCCAGCTGAGTCAGCGCTGCCTGGACAGGGAACCTGGAGAGGGGGAGGAGAGAGGGGAGAAAACAGGGCTCAGCGAGTACCCCACATGCACAGCCCTCACCACGCAGCAACTGAACGGGTCCCAGGCATCCAGAGGCTGCAGGCCCAGGCAGGAATCCACAGACCCTGAGAAATGGGAGCCTGAGGACCAGGGGTTGCTGGAGCAGTCCAGGGCCTCTGGGGGCCATCCCCTGCCCTGGTGATGGAAAGAGACCCTGCACTGTGGGGTGGGGTGGGCAGGGCTGAGTTGGGGACCTCTGCCACCATCTGAGGGTACAGTGGGGAGACAAATGTTCCTGTGATGGCAGGAGGTTTTTGTATCACTTCCCCATTGCCCTGTGTCACCTTGACACCAACATAGCTGCCTTCGTAGTTCCCACAGTAATAGACGGCCTCGTCCTCGGCTTGGACCCCAGTGATGGTTAACGTGGCTGTGGAGCCAGACTGGGAACCAGAGAATCGAGAAGGGATGCCCGAGGGTCTCTGGTTGCTGCTATAGATCACGGTGACAGGGGCACTGCCAGGGGTCTTCTGCTGGTACCAGCCATAGTAGCCGAAGCTACTCCCGGAGCAGATGATCACAGATCCTGCCACGTTCACCGATTTCGAGTCTGGCTGAGTCAGTGCTGCCTGGACCAGGGAACCTGGAGAGGGAGAGGAGAGAAAATGGAGCTCAGGGAGTACCTGGTACACACAGCCCTCACTGAGAAGCAGCAGAATGGGACCTCTGAGGCTGAGGCTCTTACAGCACCGAGGCACTGACAGCCCTGAACACTGAGCCCATGGCCAGAGACCCACAGCCTCACAAGGACACCTCCCAGAACTAGGGATGCTGAATACCACAAACCCTGGAGAAGGGATCGGGCCCTGACCACGTTGGTTGAGTAGACCCCAGCCTAGTCCCAGAGATGTCCCAAGGGTCATAGGGCATAAAAGGGAGGAATCTAACACCTATGGCCATGCAGAGGGGCCAGAAACCTGCCTCAGCCCCACAGCCCTGCTCAGCTCTAAGGCACAAAAGTAGAAAGTCTCCATTTCGAGCTGTGCTCTGTCCCTCACTTCCACATTGCTCTGTGTCACTATACCAGCACCAGCACTGCTGTCGTAGCTAGCACAGTAATAGACGGCCTCATCCTCGGCTTTGACTCCAGTGATGGTTAACGTGGCTGTGGAGCCAGATTTGGAACCAGAGAATCGTGAAGGGATGCCCGAGGGTCTCTGGTTGTTGTTGTAGATCACGGTGATAGGGCCAGTGCCAGGGGTCTTCTGCTGGAACCAGCCATAGTAGTTGTAGCTGCTCCCAGAGCAGGTGATCTGCACGGTTCCTCCCAGGTTCACCGACTTCGAGGCCGGCTGAGTCAGCGCTGCCTGGACCAGGGAACCTGGAGAGGGAGAGGAGAGAGGGGAGAAAATGGGGCTCAGTGAGTGCCCTGCACACACAGCTCTCACCATGCGGCAGGAGGACGACCATGTTCGAAGTGCCAAAAGATCTTGGTCCCACCCAGAGACCCACAGTCCCACACACAGACTACGGACAGAGTCCCAGGACCACTTCAAGGAGAGCTGGAAGCAGCAGCAAGAGAGACAGCAACTGGTGTAGGCGGTTTCACAATATAAATCCCTGCCTGTTTTAGGGATGGGAACAAGGCACACCACCCCCAAAGACACCTCCCATACCACAAGGGACATGGGGGAGGACGTTCACAGTCGGGAACATAGAGAGGGAATAAGAATCTGGCTACTGCAACAGCTCTGTACGGCCAACAGGAAGGAGAGAAAACCTTCCTAGGGCTTTGGATACTCCCACATCTTGTAACTCACTGTCACTGTACAGCACTCCAGCTGCTGTCGTAGCCACCACAGTAATAGACGGCCTCATCCTCGGCTTGGACCCCAGTGATGGTTAACGTGTTTGTGGAGCCAGATAAGGAACCAGAGAATCGTGAAGGGATGCCTGAGGGTCTCTTGTTGTTGTAGTAGATCACGGTGACAGGGGCACTGCCAGGGGTCTTCTGCTGGTACCAGCCATAGCTGCTGCTACTCCCAGAGCAGGTGATCTGCGCGGTGCCTCCCAGGTTCACCGACTTCGAGGCCGGCTGAGTCACCGCTGCCTGGACCAGGGAACCTGGAGAGGGAGAGGAGAGAGGGGAGAAAATGGGGCTCAGCGAGTGGCCTATATGCACAGACATCACCAACAGTAGTTGGACATCACTGCGCAGCAGCGGGACAGGACCAACGAACTTGGAGCACATTCTCAGTGCTCTCTGACACCCTGACACCATCATAGCTGCTGTCCCAGCTAGCACAGTAATAGACGGCCTCGTCCGTGGCTTGGACCCCAGTGATGGTTAACGTGTTCGTGGAGCCAGATGTGGCCTGAGGGTCTGTTGGTGCTGCTATTGATCACGGTGACAGGGGCACTGCCAGGGGTCTTCTGCTGGAACCAACCATAGCCATCACTACTCCCGGAGCAGGTGATCTGCACGGTGCCTCCTGGGTTCACTGACTTCGAGGCCAGCTGAGTCAGCGCTGCCTGGACCAGGGAACCTGGAGAGGGAGAGGAAAGAGGGGAGAAAATGGGGATCAGCGAGTGCCCCACACGCACAGCCCTCACTGACAGTAGTTGGACAAGACTCAAACCCGGAGGCTCTTACAACACCGAGGGACTGACAGCCCTGAACACTGACCAATGAGCAGAGCCCCACAGCCTTGCAAGGACACCTGCCAGACCCACAAATGCTGAATATCAGTGCTCAGACCTGCTCAGCCCTGAAGGAGAACGGCAAAAAGCCTCCATTTTAACCTGTGGGCTGTTTTTCACTTCCACATTGCTCTGTGTCCCTGTACCAGCATCAGTGCTGCTGTCCTCGCTCCCACAGTAATAGACGGCCTCGTCCTCATCTTGGACCCCAGTGATGGTTAACGTGGATGTGGAGCCAGATGTGGAAGCAGAGAATCGTGAAGGGATGCCTGAGGGTCTCTTGTTGTTAGATCACAGTAGATCACAGTGACAGGGGCACTGCCAGGAGTCTTCTGCTGATATCAGCCATAATCGTAGCCGCTGCTACCCCCAGAGCAGCTGATCTGCACGGTTCCTCCCAGGTTCACTGACTTTGAGGCCAGCTGAGTCAGTGCTGCCAGGGAACCTGTAGAGGGAGAGGAAAGGGGAAGAACACAGGGCTCAGCGAGTGCCCTGCACACAAAACTATTTTCATGTACTGGGAAAGGGATCAACATCACTGGTAGAGTCCACAGCTGCCCCCTTGAGGGAAGAGGGCAGAAAAACTTTGTCTATAGCACCAGTCTGTTGCTCACTTCCACATCTGCCTCTGTCACTGAACCACCACCATAACTGCTGTCCCTGCTCCCACAGTAATAGACGGCCTCGTCCTCGGCTTGGACCCCAGTGATGGTTAATGTGGCCGTGGAGCCAGATGCAGAACCAGAGAATCGAGAAGGGATGCCCGAGGGTCTCTGGTTGTTGCTATAGATCACGGTGACAGGGGCACTGCCAGGAGTCTTCTGCTGGTACCAGCCATACCAATAGTTGCCACTACTGTCAGTGCTAGCCCCGGAGCAGGTGATCTGCACGGTTCCTCCCAGATTCACCGACTTCGAGGCCGGCTGAGTAATCGCTGCCTGGACCAGGGAACCTGGAGAGGGAGAAGAGAGAGGGGAGAAAACAGGGCTCAGTGAGGGCCCCACACGCACAGCCCTCACCACGCAGCAGTGGGACAGGGCCCCTGAGCCTGGAGGCTGTGCTGACACTGTGCGAATGACAGCCCTGAACACAGCCCACGGCCAGAGCCATACAGCCTTGCAAGGACACTTGTCAGACCCACGGATGCTGAATATCAGTGCTCAGACCTGCTCAGCCCTGAAGGATAAGGGCAAAAAGCCTCCATTTTAACCTGTGGGCTGTCCTTCACTTCCACCTTGCTCTGTGTCCCTGTACCAGCATCAGTGCTGCTGTCCCAGTTACCACAGTAATAGACGGCCTCATCCTCTGCTTGGACCCCAGTGATGGTTAACGTGTTCGTGGAGCCAGACAAGGAACCAGAGAACCGTGAGGGGATGCCTGAGGGTCTGTTGGTGTTCCAATAAATCACGGTGACAGGGCCAGTGCCAGGGGTCCCACACTGCTCCAAAGATTCATCCGAGTGGCCAGAGCAGTCACCTTGACCATTGCAGACAAAGCTTTTGGAAATACATTGTCCACTACTGCATGTGAACTCTGCTGCACTACAAGTCACATTGCCACAATTCTCTTCATCTTCTCCACTGTCACAGTCTTTCTCGCCATCACATTTCCATGACACTGGGATACACTGGGTCGACTGAGGACCACAGCTGATTTCATTTACCCGGCATGTTCTCATATGACACAGCTCAGCACTCTTGTCAGACCCATCTTCACAGTCCGGATCCCCATCACACTGCCATCTGTTTGGCACACACTGACCACTGTTGCACACAAAGTCAGATTCAGCACACGTCTTCTTCACATATATTCTTCACACAAGCACTCTCATCACTGCCATCTGAGCAGTCTTCACATTTTACTCTAGCACCGTTGGCAGCAGTGCACAGTCAGGCGAGGGCGAGCAGCAGGCAGAGTGCCCTGCACCGTCACCTGTGTCACTTATACTACTCCTATTACCCATGCTGTTAGTGTCAGTGGCATCCTCCTTGTACCATTTCTGTCTTTGTCTCCCCCCTTTTCTTTTTGTCACTGGCCATTCACCACAAATGGATGAGACACATGATTACTAGTTAGGAAAGAGAGTGTAACGTCTGCTATACGGCTGCAGGCAGTGCCAGCTGCAACCTTAGGTTTGTGAAAGAGCCTGCCAGTGGTCATTTGGCAGTGTAATCTGCGTCTCTGCACTCCTGCCCTGCAATAGAGCTAAGTCGTCATTAGTAATAGTTATAACACCGATCTGGGGACGAATAGTCTTTTTTACATTGCAAGATAAACCTTTTATAAAAAGAATGCCAGAGTGAAACAGCACAGCCGCTGCTGCCGCTGCCTCCATGGTTATGTCAGACAGGCTGCAGGGTCCTGATGTCTGCCCCTCTGCTCTGTGCCAACTCGCCTCACGATGAGGATCAGCTACTGGTGTCCACTGACGCCTCTGGTCTCCCGTAGCAACTCGATCTCGGATGTTCCGCAATTACTTTAATTTTCCCACATTTTGCAGCTTCTGCGAGGTCTATTCTGTGTCTCTCAGAGCCGTCCGTGGCTCTGCAGCGTCTCTCAGGGCTCTCTCTGTCCAGCAGTAGTTCCCTCCGTAGTGTCTCAGGTCTCCCAGCGCCGCTCCAGTCTCTCGGCGCCACTCCGGTCTCTCGGCCTGTTCAGGTCTCAGCAAGTCCAGGTCTTGGCCTGTGCGGGCCTCATGTGTTGCAGGAAGCATGTCATGTCATGCTCCTGCCTTTTTCTTGTCACAGTCAAAACATTTAAGAGCAAAAATAGGATACACGAGATACACAATATACACCGGGCCCATATATTAGGCACCACCACTCAAAAGATGGATAAAACAGCACTTCTTTTCAGTCTGTCAAGCACTTCGTTCGTCTCTGCCCACTCCCCTTGCGTAGAGTACAGAACCACGGATCGGAACTCTGCACTCGCTTTGCAGCAACGCTGCGTCTCACTCACACAGCACCATCGCACACAGAGGCCTCCAGCACATCTCATTCATACCACAGGAATATAATTTAGAATGATAACCAACCAAATAAGTATTGTCTCTGACTGTGTTCTTCGTGAAGTGACTTGTAACACTTTGTTTCAAACCCTTACATTTACACAAATACTTTCAACACAAAATACATACATAAAAACACATACAATTATTAACACTCCAGTTAGTATCCCTCCAGCAGCCGAAAACATACCGTTTGTCTGCAGTTTCAGGAGATCCTTGCTCCTGCGGTGAGCAGCTGAGAGTGGAGTCCCCTCCGAGCAAAAACGCTCAGGGTGCACCTAGGGGCGTCCACGCTGCAGCTGATCCCGCAGCCGAGCAGAGTGCCTCCTGCCTGGCTCACCAAAATGACTCACGGAAAGCTGACCCCACCATCAGTAGGATTGTAAAGTAGGTATGTTTACTCAGTTCCGTGCAGCACGGGGTGGGTAGTCCCACCAAAGTCGTGTGCGCCTAACGTGGCAACTTGCTTTAGTAAAAAGTTACATATACATAAACATTCCTATACATATACATAACCTGTCCCTTTATGAACAGTCCTCCTTATTTTAGACCCCTTGGTTAAAGTCTGAACCATGAGGTTGTTTTTGATCTGGTTCTCGGGGTCCGAGAGGCTCCTGTTATCTGGTGGTATAAGTGCAGCACAGGCACAAATGTAGCACATATTCATTCTTAATCAATTGCTCTCTAATTTCTAATTCGAATGTTTCAGCTTGCTCTTTTCTGGATCCACGGGTATTCTACTATTAATGTTCAAAGCCTGACAGACCCCGTCCTCCGTGGATCAAAATACATGGGGTCCTAAGGGTTCTTTTGGTCATTCTATCATATAATACTGGATCATTTTCAATTTACTCTTTAATTTTCTGGGGCCCCTATTGTTCCAATTTCTAATCATTATTCATAATGGACTTTTTGGTCATATATCTGGTAATTTGCTCCCTTTCTGGTCCTTGGTCTTCGATTTTATCTGACCCATCCGGGAATTTTACTAGTGGCAATTCCCACAGCCCTTGGTTGCCCAGTGAGAGTGTCTTGCAGGGGGTTTAGGACCTATCACCCACCCACGTATTCCTCTTCTCACCAGTCCAGCCCCCCCGACAGGAGATTAGAACCAGTGAGAAAACAAAAAGACCTCCACGCTGACTTTAGAAGTCTCAGTTACACTCTCACACACAAAAACTGGCAACCGTACCTTTACCCAACCGGACGGTATCTTACGAATCAGTCGTCTTCGTCCAGAATCCAATCGGACGGTATCCACCAGGGTCTCTGCTGTCTTCGTCTGGGATCGAACCAGACGGTATCCAAACGACTGTCGTCTTCATCCGGTTTGATCCTGGACACCAGAATCCAACCGAAAGGTATCCAAACGACTCTGTCGTCTTCGTCCGGATCTTCGCGTGCAGAATTACGGGCAAAAAACAGCTGGCAAGGGAGCTCAAAAAAAAAATCAAATTCTTTGCTTACCTTTATTCAGGTTCAGGATGGCATTAGTCCCGATCTGACTCAAACAGGAGCCACCAAATGGTGGGGCGCCTCTCCTAGATTAAATCAGAATTCAGGAACTATAGCCATCCCGGACGAGCCCCCAAATTGTTATAAATGGCTCAGGATTCAAATTAGGATTAAATAAAAAAATAGGATTTATTAAAAGAATATAAAGGAATAGAGGTAAGCAAACAGCGCTGGGTGCACCGTGAGTCTCCGCTCCACCAGGACGCACACCAGTTACATCAAGCAGCTAATTTTTATGCTCCTAGACTAATACATATTCATTACTACTTCTAAAAAAAAAAGGTTATTATAATTAGTTTCCGGGGTCCAGTCCCTCCTACTGGAGCATGCGCATCAGTCTCCTCTGGGGGTCTCTAGGGGTCTTTCATGCTGAAGGCTCGTAGTCTTCCTCTCACCTCTGTACTCACTTGGCACAATTCCAAGTTTATAGAACACTTTCTGCAGGTCTTGTCTCCCAACTGTCCTTCAGCTTCTTTTTCCTTCCTCTTAATCTCTTGGCCCCCTGGCCAGATACCAAAGATCCACATAGTATCCCATAACAGTCACTAGTTGTTATCAGTTGTTCTGAAACTCCCAGACATCAAACACAAACAGCTTTCTTATTTGACGCTTCACGAGTAATTAAAACATTCTTCCCCAGCCATTCACAGACACATCTATAGCAGTGTTAAGTTGATCTCGAAGAAGACAGGAAAAAAGGCTGTAACTGTTAGAAATAGAAGTCCGGAATAACAAAAGCAAACAGGTTCATGAATTTAAGGAGTATTTTCTGAAGACTTGATAAATTGACTAGAATGAGGGGGAGACTGGGACACACTGCATCTGTGGTTCAAGAATTAAATTGCCAGTGCAGGGCCCAGAGGCAGACAGGATTCAAACAGAATTGTTCTTTATGGACATGAATTTATGGACACGAATTTGAATTGTTAAAACATTCCTCACATTCCTCATATCCAACCTAAAACACCCCTGGCGCAACTTTAGCCCATTCCCTCTCATCCTGTCACCAGGCACGTGGGAGAATAGATCAACTCCCACCTCACTACAGCCTCCTTTAATGTACTTAGAAAGAGAGATAAGGTCGCCCCTGAGCCTCCTCTTCTCCAGGCTGAACAAGCCCAGCTCCTTCAGCCGCTCCTCGTAGGACTTGTTCTCCAGGCCCCTCACCAGCTTCATCGCCCTTCTCTGGACCCGCTCAAGCACCTCGATGTCCTTCTTGTAGCGAGGGGCCCAAAACTGAACACAGTACTTGAGGTGCGGCCTCACCAGAGCCGAGTACAGGGGGACGATCACCTCCCTGGCCCTGCTGGTCACACTGTTTCTGATACAAGCCAGGATGCCGTTGGCCTTCTTGGCCACCTGAGCACACTGCTGGCTCATATTCAGCCGACTGTCCACCATCACTCCCAGGTCCTTCTCTGCCTGGCAGCTCTCCAACCACTCATCTCCCAGCCTGTAGCTCTGCTTGGGGTTATTGCGCCCCAGCTGCAGGACCCGGCACTTGGCCTTGTTGAACTTCATGCAGTTGACCTCAGCCCATCGGTGCAGCCTATCCAGATCCTCCTGCAGAGCCTTCCTACCCTCAAGCAGATTGATACATGAACCTAGCTTGGTGTCCTCTGCAAACTTACTGAGGGTGCACTCAATGCCCTCGTCCAGATCATTGATGAAGATATTAAAGAGGACCGGCCCCAGCACCGAGCCCTGGGGGACGTCATTAGTAACTGGTCTCCAACTGGACTTGACTCCATTTATCACGACTCTTTGGGCCCGGCTGTCCAGCCATTTTCTAACCCAACGAAGCGTGCGCCAGTCCAAGTCAAGAGCAGCCAGTTTCTTGAGGAGAATGCTGTGGGAGACGGTGTCAAATGCCTTGCTGAAGTCAAGGTTGACCACATACACAGCCTTTCCCTCATCCACGAAGTGAGTCACTTTGTTGTAGAAGGAGATCAGGTTCATCAAGCAGGACCTGCCTTTCATAATAAACCCATGCTGACTGGGCCTGATCACCTGGTTGCACTGTAAGTGCCGCGTGATGACTCTCAAGATAATCTGCTCCATGAGCTTCCTTGGCACTGAGGTCAAACTGATAGGCCAATAGTTCCCCTGGTCAGTCCTCCAGCCCTTCTTGTAGATGGGCGTCAGGTTTGCTCGCCGCCAGTCAACTGGGACCTCCCCCGATAGCCAGGACTGCTGATAAATGATGGATAAGGGCTTGGCCAGCACCTCTGCCAGTTCTCTCAGTACCCTCGGGCGGATCCCATCTGGCCCCATCGCCTTGCGTACATCCAAGTGCCATAGCAGGTCGCCAAACATTTCCTCATGGATAGCAAGGGCCACATTCTGCTCCCCATCCCCTTCCACCTGTTCAGGGTACTGGGTATACAGAGAGCAACTGTTTTTGCCGCTAAAGACTGAGGCGAAGAAGGCATTAAGCACCTCCGCCTTTTCCTCATCTCTTGTAACTAAGTTTCCCCCCACATCCAGGAAAGGATGGAGATTCTCCTTAGTCCATTTTGCGTTGATGTATTTGTAAAAAGATTTTTCGTTGTCTTTAACGGCAGTAGCCAGATTGAGCTCCAGATGAGCTTTGGCCTTCCTAATTTTGTCCCTGCACAGCCTCGCTACATCCTTATAGTCCTCCCTAGTGACCTGCCCACTTTTCCAAAGATTATAAACCCTCTTTTTTCTCCTAAGCTCAAGCCACAATTCTCTGTTCAGCCAGGCTGGTCTTCTTCCCCGCTGGCTGGACTTTGGGCACTTGGGAACAGACCGATCCTGCGCCATTAAGATTTCCCTCTTGAAGAGCGCCCAGCCTTCCTGGACTTCTCTGCCCTTCAGAACTGCCTCCCAAAGGACTTGACCAACTAGTGTACTGAACAGTTCAAAGTTGGCCCTCCGGAAGTCCAATACAGTGGTTTTACTGGTCCCCTTACTGGCTTCTCCGACAATGGAGAACTCTACCATTTCATGGTCACTCTGCCCAAGACAGTTTCCAACCACCACATCTCCCACCAGTCCTTCTCTGTTTGTGAACAGAAGGTCTAGCGGGGCACCTCCTCTGGTAGGCTTACTAACCAGCTGCGTCAGGAAGCTATCTTCCCCGCTCTCCAGAAACCTCCTAGACTGCTTTCTCTGGGCTGTGTTGTGCTTCCAGGATATGTCAGGGAAGTTGAAGTCCCCCACAAGAACAAGTATTGATGATTTCACAACTTTTGTCAGCTGCCTGTAGAACTCCTCATCAGTCTCCTCATCCTGGTTCGGCAGTCTATAACAGACCCCCACCAGAATGCTTCCCTTGTTGGCCTTCCTGCTGATCCTAACCCATAGGGACTCAACCTTATCATTCCCAGCCTCAAGTTCCACAACACCAAAACTCTCTCTGATATAGAGAGCCACACCACCACCCCTTCTGTGCTGTCTGTCCCTTCTGAAGAGCCTACAGCCAGACATTGCAGCACTCCAGTCATGAGAGTGGTCCCACCACGTTTCCATGATGGCAACCAAGTCGTAGCCTGCCTGCCGCGCGATGGCTTCCAGCTCCTCCTGTTTGTTACCCATGCTGCGTGCATTAGTGTAGATGCACTTCAGTTGGGCCATTGCCTTCTCTCCCGGCCTTGCCGTTGTTCCCCCTGGCACAGCTCTAACAAGCCTTGTTTCAGTCCCATACCCTTCTTACCTAGTTTAAAGCCCTCTCAATGAGCCCTGCCAGCTCCTGGCCCAGGATCTGTTTTCCCCTTAGAGATAGGGACCAGTCTGTAGCCACCAGGCCAGGTGCGGAGTAAAGCGCACCATGGTCAAAAAAAAAATTAAAATAAAAAAATTCTGTGTTGGCACCAGCCTCTAAGCCACGTGTTTATCAGGTGGCCTTTCCGTGTCCTCTCTGTACCCCTCCCTGCCATCGTAGGGATGGACAAAAACACCACCTGTACTCCCGCTCCAACTAGCCCTGCTGAGCTGAGAGGAAGGGGGAGACTAAACCAACCTCTTGGACATGCAGGATCTCTCTGCCCAGTCAGCATCACCTTGTCATAACCACTGCTGCTGTCGTAGCTCCCACAGTAATAGACGGCCTCGTCCTCGGCTTGGACCCCAGTGATGGTTAATGTGGACACGGAGCCAGATGTGGAAGCAGAGAATTGAGAAGGGATGCCCGAGGGTCTCTGGTTGTTGCTATAGATCACGGTGACAGGGACATTTCCAGGGGTCTTCTGCTGGAACCAGGCATAATAGTAACTGCCATAGAAGCTACCACCCCCAGAGCAGGTGATCTCCACAGTTCCTGCCATGTTCACCGATTTTGAGTCTGGCTGAGTCAGCGCTGTCTGGACCAGGGAACCTGGAGAGGGAGAGGAAAGGGGAAGAGCACAGGGCTCAGTGAGTGCACTGCACACAAAACCATCTTCATGTACTAAGAAAGGGATCAACATCACTGGAAGAGGAGAGTCCACAGCTGCTCTCTTGAGGGAGGAGGGCAGAAAAACTTTGCCTTTACCTCCAGGCCCTCCCTCACTTCCACATCTCCCTGAGTCACTAAACCAAACACCACTGCTGTCACTGCTCCCACAGTAATAGTCGTCCTCGGCTTGGACCCCAGTGATGGTTAACGTGTTCATGGAGCCAGATGTGGAACCAGAGAATCGTGAAGGGATGGATGTCTGAGGGTCTCTTTGTGCTATCATAGATCAAGGTGACAGGGGCACTTCCAGGGTTTTTCTGCTGGTACCAGCCATACCAGCTGCTACTCCCAGAGCAGGTGATCTGCACGGTTCCTCCCAGGTTTGCCAATTTGAGGCCAGCTGAGTCACTGCTGCCTGGACCAGGGAACCTGGTGAGGGAGAGGAAAGGGGGCAGAAAACGGGGCTCAGCGAGTGGTCCACATTCACAGACTTCAATGCATAACAGTGGGACAGGGCCAAGGGACTTCCTGCACATCCTCATTGCTCTCTGACACCCCGACACCATCATAGCTGCTGTCCCAGCTAGCACAGTAATAGACGGCCTCATCCTTGGCTTGGACCCCAGTGATGGTTAACGTGTTTGTGGAGCCAGATGTGGAAGCAGAGAATCTTGAAGGGATGCCCGAGGGTCTCTTGTCGTTGAGATAGATCACGGTGACAGGGCCAGTGCCAGGGGTCTTCTGCTGGAACCAGGCATAGTCACTGCTACTCCCGGAGCAGGTGATCTGCACGGTGTCTCCGGGATTCACCGACTGAGGCCGGCTGAGTCACTGCAGCCTGGACCAGGGAACCTGGAGAGGGAGAGGAGAGAGGGGAGAAAATGGGGCTCAGCAAGTGCCCCACACGCACAGCCCTCACCCCACATTAGCAGGACAAACACAAACCTGGAGGCTCTTACGACGCCGAGGCAGTGACAGCCCTGAACACTGAGCCAATGGCCAGAGCTCCACAGCCTTGCAAGGACACCTGCCAGAAAAAGGAATGCTGAATACCACAAACAGTGGAGAAGGGATTGGGCCTGAACCATGTTGGGCCTGAGGGGATAGGGCCTGAAGGGATTGGGCCTGAAGGGATTGGGCCTGAAGGGATTGGGCCTGAACCAGCTGCAGACACCTCCCCAGGGCACTGGGGCATGAAAGGGAGGAAACTCAGAGCTGTGGTCATGCCGAGAAACCAGAAACCTGCCTCAGCCCCACAGGGCTGCTGAACACTGGGGGACAAGTGAAGAAAGCCTCCATTTCTAGATGTGGTCAGTCTCTCACTTACACATTGCTTTGTGTCACTATACCAGCACTAGCACTGCTGTCGTGGCTCCCACAGTAATAGACAGCCTCATCCTCGGCTTGGACCTGACCCCAGTGATGGTTAATGTGGCTGTGGAGCCAGAAGCAGAACCAGAGAATCGTGAAGGGATGCCTGAGGGTCTCTCGTTGTTCTGGTAGATTACGGTGACAGGGGCACTGCCAGGGGTCTTCTGCTGGTACCAGCCATACTGAAAGCTACCCCCAGAGCCACACATCTCTGCAGCTTGTCCCATGCACACAGGCATCACCGGTGCCTGAACCAGACCACTGGGCAACCAAAGGGCTGAGGCAGGAGCTCTCCCTGTCTGCCCAGGGCATGCCCGGGTCTCCCCAGGTGCCCAACGCGCACGCACCCAGCCACGTGCACTGCAGGCAGCTGTGCAGCTGCAGGGCCCTGGGCAACACTCAGCCTGGGCGAGCTGAAATACAGCAAAGCCCGGGGACATGGTGGACAAGGGGAAGGGGAACAGGAAAGAAGGGAGACCCCCACACCCAGTGACATGGCCTTGCTGAGCTGAGAGGAAGGGGGAGACTAAACCAACCTGTTTGACATGCAGGATCTCTCTGCCCAGTCAGCATCACCTTGTCATAACCACTGCTGCTGTCGTAGCTCCCACAGTAATAGACGGCCTTGTCCTTGGCTTGGACCCCAGTGATGGTTAACGTGTTCGTGGAGCCAGAATAGGAACCAGAGAATCGAGAAGGGATGCCCGAGGGTCTCTGGTTGTTGCTATAGATCACGGTGACAGGGACATTTCCAGGGGTCTTCTGCTGGAACCAGGCATAATAGTAACTGCCATAGAAGCTACCACCCCCAGAGCAGGTGATCTCCACAGTTCCTGCCATGTTCACCGATTTTGAGTCTGGCTGAGTCAGCGCTGCCTGGATCAGGGAACCTGGAGAGGGAGAGGAGAGAGGGGAGAAAACGGGGCTCAGCGAGTGCCCTGCACACAAAACCATCTTCATGTACTAAGAAAGCGATCAACATCACTGGAAGAGGAGAGTCCACAGCTGCTCCCTTGAGGGAGGAGGGCAGAAAACCTTTGCCTTTACCTCCAGGCTCTCCCTCACTTCCACATCTCCCTGTGTCACTAAACCAACACCACTGCTGTCACTGCTCCCACAGTAATAGACGGCCTCGTCCTCGGCTTGGACCCCAGTGATGGTTAACGTGTTCGTGGAGCCAGATGT
The DNA here is from genome assembly GCF_963932015.1 of Anas acuta. Classification (NCBI taxonomy): domain Eukaryota; kingdom Metazoa; phylum Chordata; class Aves; order Anseriformes; family Anatidae; genus Anas; species Anas acuta. The sequence goes on along the minus strand of NC_088995.1, from coordinate 9,319,605 downwards.
GGAAGCAGAGAATCGTGAAGGGATGTCTGAGGGTCTCTTGTTGTTGTTGTAGATCACGGTGACAGGGGCACTGCCAGGGGTCTTCTGCTGGTACCAGCCATATTCGTTGTAGCTACCCCCGGAGCAGGTGATCTGCAGTACAAGGAAGACAGGCGTCTCCTGGAAAGAGTCCAGCGGAGGGCCACAAAGAAGATATGGGGCCTGGAGCATCTTCCCTATGAAGAAACGCTGAGAGACCTGGGTCTGTTCAGCCTGGAGAAAAGAAGACTGAGAGGGGATCTCCTCAGTGTATATAAATGTCTGAGGGGTGGGGGACAGAAGGATGTAGCCAACCTCTTCTCAGAGGTTTATGGGGGTGGGACAAGGGGCAATGGCTGCAAGTTAGAGTATGGGAAGTTCCGCACTTACATGAGAAAGAACTTCTTCACAGTGAGGGTGACGGAGCATTGGAACAGGCTGCCTAGGGAGGTTGTGGAGGCTCCTTCTCTGGAGATATTCAAGGCCTGTCTGGACGTCTACCTGGGAAGCCTGCTCTGAGAAAACTGCTTTGGCAGGGGGGTTGTACCCAATGATCGAGCTTTCGAGGACCCTTCGAACCCCTACAGTTCTGTGATTCTGTGATTCTGTGATTCTGTGATGGCTAACGTGCTCACGGAGCCAGATTTGGAACCAGAGAATCGTGAAGGGATGCCCGAGGGTCTCTGGCTGCTGTTGTAGATCACGGTGACAGGGCCAGTGCCAGGGGTCTTCTGCTGGTACCAGCCATAGTTGTTGCTGCTCCCAGAGCAGGTGATCTGCACGGTGTCTCCCGGGTTCACTGACTTCGAGGCCGGCTGAGTAATCGCTGCCTGGACCAGGGAACCTGGAGAGGGAAAGGAGAGAGGGGAGAAAACGGGGATCAGCGAGTGCCCCACACGAACAGCTTTCACCCCACATTAGTGAGACAAACCCAAACCTGGAGGCTCTTACGACGCCGAGGCAGTGACAGCCCTGAACACTGAGCCAATGGCTAGAGCCCCACAGCCTTGCTAGGACACCTGCCAGAAAAAGGAATGCTGAATACCACAAACAGTGGAGAAGGGATTGGGCCTGAACCATGTTGGGCCTGAGGGGATTGGGCCTGAGGGGATTGGGCCTGAACCAGCTGCAGACACCTCCCCAGGGCACTGGGGCATGAAAGGGAGGAAACTCAGAGCTGGGGTCATGCCGAGGGACCAGGAACCTGCCTCGGCCCCACAGGGCTGCTGAACAATGGGGGACAAGTGAAGAAATCCTCCGTTTCTAGATGTGGTCAGTCTCTCACTTATACATTGCTCTGTGTCACTATACCAGCACCAGCACTGCTGTCGTGGCTCCCACAGTAATAGACGGCCTCGTCCTCGGCTTGGACCGCAGTGATGGTTAATGTGGCTGTGGAGCCAGACTGGGAACCAGAGAATCAAGAAGGGATGCCCGAGGGTCTCTGGTTGTTGCTATAGATCACGGTGACAGGACCAGTGCCAGGGGTCTTCTGCTGGAACCAGCCATAGTAGCCATAGCTACTCCCGGAGCAGGTGATCTCCACAGATCCTGCCACGTTCACTGATTTTGAGTCTGGCTGAGTCAGTGCTGCCTGGACCAGGGAACCTGGAGAGGGAGAGGAGAGAGGGGAGAAGACGGAGCTCAGGGAGTACCCCGTACACACAGCCCTCACTTAGAAGCAGCAGAACGGGGCCTCTGAGGCTGAGGCTCTTACAGCACTGAGGCACTGACAGCCCTGAACACTGAGCCCATGGCCAGAGACCCACAGCCTCACAAGGACACCTCCCAGAACTAGGGATGCTGAATACCACAAACCCTGGAGAAGTGATCAGGCCCTGACCACGTTGGTTGAGTAGACCCCAGCCCAGCCCCAGAGATGTCCCCAGGGCACTGGGGCATAAAAGGAGGAATCTCACAGCTATGGCCATGCAGAGGGGCCAGGAACCTGCCTCAGCCCCACAGCCCTGTGCAGCTCTAAGGCACAAAAGTAAAAAGTCTCCATTTCGAGCTGCGGTCTGTCCCTCAATTCCACATTGCTCTGTGTCACTATACCAGCATCAGCACTGCTGTCTAAGCCACCACAGTAATAGATGGCCTCATCCTCGGCTTTGACCCCAGTGATGGTTAATGTGGCTATGGAGCCAGATGTGGAACCAGAGAATCGTGAAGGGATGCCCGAGGGTCTCTTGTCGTTGCCATAGATCACGGTGACAGGGCCAGTGCCAGGGGTCTTCTGCTGGTACCAGCCATACCAATATTTGCCATCACTGGAAGCGCCGTCCCCAGAGCAGGTGATCTGCACGGTTCCTCCCAGGTTCACCGACTTCGAGGCCGGCTGAGTAATCGCTGCCTGGACCAGGGAACCTGGAGAAGAAGAGGAGAGATGGGGGAAAATGGGGCTCAGTGAGTGCCCCACATCCACAGACCTCCCGATGCACAGGGAAAGGGAACACCACCACTGGAAGAGAAGAGACCTGAGCTGCAGCCATGATGGAGAAGCGCAGAAAACCTTCATCTTTAGCTCATGTCTCTCCCTCACTCTGAAAACTTTCTGCCACTCTAAATCAGCACTAGCACTGCTGTCATCGCAGCTCCCACAGTAATAGACAGCCTTATGCTCAGCTTGGACCCCGTGATGGTTAACATGTTTGTTAACCATTTGTTAACATGTTTGTTGCCAGTGCCAAGGGTCTTCTGCTGGAACCAGGCAAAGTAGTTGTTGCTGCTCTCAGAGCAGGTGATCTGCACGGTTCCTCCCAGGTTCACCGACTTCGAGGCCGGCTGAGTCAGTGCTGCCTGGACCAGGGAACCTGGAGAGGGAGAGGAGAGAGGGGAGAAAATGGGGCTCGGCTCACAACTCACAGCTGTGGTCAGGCAAAGGAACCAGGAACCTGCCTCAGCCACATAGCCCTGATCATCTCTGGGGAACAAGAGCAGGAAGCCTCCATTTCTAGCTGTGCTCTGTCCCTCATGTCCCCATTGTTCTGTGTGACTATACCAGCACTAGCACTGCTGTCCTCGCTCCCACAGTAATAGACGGCCTCGTCCTCGGCTTGGACCCCAGTGATGGTTAATGTGGCCGTGGAGCCAGATGCAGAACCAGAGAATCGAGAAGGGATGCCCGAGGGTCTCTTAGTGTCCTCATAGATCACGGTTACAGGGGCAGTGCCAGGGATCTTCTGCTGGTACCAGCCATAATAGTAGCTGCTGCTACCCCCGGAGCAGGTGATCTGCACGGTTCCTCCCAGGTTCACCGACTACGAGGCCGACTGAGTCACTGCTGCCTGGACCAGGGAACCTGGAGAGGGAGAGGAGAGAGGGGAGAAAACGGGGTCAGCGAGTGCCCCACACGCACAGCCCTCACCACACAGCAGTGGGACAGGGCCCCTGAGCCTGGAGGCTGTGCTGACACTGTGCGAATGACAGCCCTGAACACAGCCCACGGCCAGAGCCATACAGCCTTGCAAGGACACCTGCCATAACCAGGGATGCTGAATATCAGTGCTCAGACCTGCTCAGCCCTGAAGGACAAGGGCAAAAAGCCTCCATTTTTACCTGTGGGCTGTTCTTCACTTCCACATTGCTCTGTGTCCCTGTACCAGCATCAGTGCTGCTGTCCCAGTTACCACAGTAATAGACAGCCTCGTCATCGGCTTGGACCCCAGTGATGGTTAACGTGTTCGTGGAGCCAGACAAGGAACCAGAGAATCGTGAAGGGATGCCCGAGGGTCTCTTGGTGTTCTCATAGATCACAGTGACAGGGGCACTGCCAGGGGTCTTCTGCTGATACCAGCCATAGTAGCCGCTACCCCCGGAGCAGGTGATCTGCACGGTGCCTCCCAGGTTCACTGACTTTGAGGCCGGCTGAGTCAGCGCTGCCTGGACCAGGGAACCTGGAGAGGGAGAGGAGAGAGGGGAGAAAACGGGGCTCAGTGAGTGCCCTGCACACAAAACCATCTTCATGTACTAAGAAAGGGATCAACATCTCTGGAAGAGGAGAGTCCACAGCTGCTCCCTTGAGGGAGGAGGGTAGAAAAACTTTGCCTTTACCTCCAGGCTCCCCCTCACTTCCACATCTCCCTGCGTCACTAAAGCAACACCACTGCTGTCACTGCTCCCACAGTAATAGACGGCCTTGTCCTCGGCTTGGACCCCAGTGATGGTTAACGTGGCTGTGGAGCCAGATGTGGAACCAGAGAATCGTGAAGGGATGTCTGAGGGTCTCTGGTTGTTGTTGTAGATCACGGTGACAGGGGCACTGCCAGGGGTCTTCTGCTGGTACCACCCATAAGCGTAGCCACTGCTACCCCCGGAGCAGGTGATCTGCACGGTTCCTCCCGGGTTCACCGACTTCGCGGCCGGCTGAGTAATCGCTGCCTGGACCAGGGAACCTGGAGAGGGAGAGGAGAGAGGGGAAAAAAAGGGCTCAGCGAGTGCCCCACACGCACAACCCTCAACCCACAGTAGTGGGACAACACGGAAACCTAGAGATTCCTAAAACACCGAGGGACTGACAGCCCTGAACACTGACCCATGAGCAGAGCCCCACAGCCTTGCAAGTACACCAGCCAGAACCACGAATGCTGAATATCACTGCTCAGACCTGTTCACTCAGCCCTGAAGGAGAAGGGCAAAAAGCCTCCATTTTAACCTGTGGGCTGTCCTTTATTTCCACATTGCTCTGTGTCCCTGTACCAGCACTAGCACTGCTGTCCTCGCTCCCACAGTAATAGACGGCCTCGTCCTCAGCTTGGACCCCAGTGATGGTTAACGTGCCCACGGAGCCAGATTTGGAACCAGAGAATCGAGAAGGGATGCCCGAGGGTCTCTGGTTGTTGTTGTAGATCACGGTGACAGGGGCACTGCCAGGGGTCTTCTGCTGGTACCAGCCATAACCCCCGGAGCAGGTGATCTGCACGGAGCCTCCTGGGTTCACCGACTTCGAGGCCGGCTGAGTCACTGCTGCCTGGACCAGGGAACCTGGAGAGGGAGAGGAGAGAGGGGAGAAAACGGGGTCAGTGAGTGCCCCACACGCACAGCCCTCAGCGCGCAGCAGCAGGACGAGGCCAGGGCCCCATTGCCCAAAGGGCCCGGGCAGGCGCAGCGAGTGTGTCCAGGGCACCTGAGGTGTGGGCGAGCACCGCGAGGAGGAGAGGGGCCCAGGCCATGGCGAGATCCCACCAGCTGCGCGTCCCCACGCCGACGGGGCTGTGCCGCGGACCCCGACTCCCTCTTAAACCCCCTCCCCGGCCGCAGCACGGCCCCTCCACACAGCCCCGGCCCCACGGTCTCTGGCAGCCCCTGCCCCAGCGCTCCCCCTGCCCTGGGGGAGCTGGATGTGGTACTTAGGGACGTGGTTCAGTGGGTGACATTGGTGGTATGGGGACGTTGGTTGCTGCTGAGGTGCTCTCCAACCACAACCACTCGCTGATTCTCTGCACATCTGCCCTCGGTGAGCCCCAGCCGAGCCTCCCAGCAGGGCTGAGGGCTGGCAGCAGTGCTTTGCCCCCTGCCTGGCCGCAGGAGCTGCCTTCTCCTCCACGGGGCTCCCCGTGGGGCTCTGCATTAAGCCAGGCCCTGGCCCCGCACTGCAGCAGTGCCTCCTGCCCACCACAGGACTCGCACAGCACCGTGAGGGACCCCGGGGCCCTTGTCCCCTGGCGGCAGCTGCAGGAGACCGAGGAGGAGAAACACAAGGGTTAGAGATCAGCCAAAGACCCCTCACCGACACCGTGCAGGCTCACGCGATCCAAGACACAAACCCACCCGTCTGCACCCAAGCTCCCGGTGCCTCCCTCTGTCTGTGTGCACACCTGGGGATGCCTGCACCATTCGCCAGCTAAGAGCAACTGCAGAGCAAAGAACTGGGATCTCGTGCCCGACAGGAACTGCGTGGGCATCAGGACCTTCAGGGCTACTCAGCAGTAAGGAAACACGCACACGTCCCCCGTGCCTGTGACTCCCAAGCCAGCTGAGGGACTGCAGCGGCCTCACAGCAATCAAGACCAGATGATGACGAGTTCACCTGAACTCAGTACCATGCATTGTCCACAAACTGGTCCAGCCAGAGGCAACCCCGCTGTCACCAGCTCACAGCGAGGGCACTGACTTCGAGGCCGGGTGAGTAATCGCTGCCTGGACCAGGGAACCTGGAGAGAGAGAGGAGTCTGTGTCACTATACCAGCTCTAGCACTGCTGTCGTGCCTTCCAGAGCCATAGACGGCCTCATCCTCAGCTTGGACCCCAGTGATGGTTAACGTGCCCGTGGAGCCAGATGTGGAACCAGAGAATCTTGAAGGGATGCCCGAGGGTCTCTTGTCGTTGCTATAGATCACGGTGACAGGGCCAGTGCCAGGGGTCTTCTGCTGGTACCAGCCATAACCGTAGCTGCTGCTACCCCCGGAGCAGGTGATCTGCACGGTTCCTCCCAGGTTCACCGACTTCGAGGACGGCTGGGTCACTGCTGCCTGGACCAGGGAACCTGGAGAGGGAGAGGAGACAGGGGAGAAAACAGGGCTCAGCTCCCAACTCACAGCTGTGGTCTGGCAAAGGGACCAGGAACCTGCCTCAGCCACATAGCCCTGATCATCTCTGGGGGACAAGAGCAGGAAGCCTCCATTTCTAGCTGTGCTCTGTCCCTCATGTCCCCATTGCTCTGTGTGACTATACCAGCACCAGCACTGCTGTCCCCGCTCCCACAGTAATAGACGGCCTCGTCCTCGGCTTGGACCCCAGTGATGGTTAACGTGTTCGTGGTGCCAGATGTGGAAGCAGAGAATCGAGAAGGGATGCCCGAGGGTCTGTTGCTATTGGCATAGATCACGGTGACAGGGCCAGTGCCAGGGATCTTCTGCTGGTACCAGGCATAATAGTAACTGCCATAGAAGCTACCACCCCCAGAGCAGGTGATCTCCACAGTTCCTGCCATGTTCACCGATTTTGAGTCTGGCTGAGTCAGCGGTGCCAGGACCAGGGAACCTGGAGAGGGAGAGGACAGAGGGGAGAAAATGGGGCTCAGCGAGTGCCCTGCACACAAAACCATCTTCATGTACTAAGAAAGGGATCAACATCACTGGAAGAGGAGAGTCCACAGCTGCTCCCTTGAGGGAGGAGGGCAGAAAACCTTTGCCTTTACCTCCAGGCTCCCCCTGACTTCCACATCTCCCTGTGTCACTAAACCAACACCACTGCTGTCCCTGCTCCAACAATAATAAATGGCCTCGTCCTCGGCTTGGACCCCAGTGATGGTTAACGTGGCTGTGGAGCCAGATAAGGAACCAGAGAATCGTGAAGGGATGTCTGAGGGTCTCTGGTTGCTGTTGTAGATCACGTTGACAGGGGCACTGCCAGGAATCTTCTGCTGGTACCAGCCATATTCGTTGTAGCTACCCCCAGTGCAGTTGATCTGCACGGTGTCTCCCAGGTTCGCCAACTTTGAGGCCAGCTGATTAATGACTGCCTGGAGATGGAGAGAAGAGAGGCGAGAAAATGGGACTCAGCTCCCAGCTCCCATCTCCCAGCTGTGATCAGGCAGAGGGGCAGGAACCTGCCTCACCCACACAGATCTACTTAGCTTTTGGGGACAAGGACAGGAAGCCTCCATTTCTAGCTGTGCTGTGCCCCTCATGTCCCCATTGCTCTGTGTCACTATACCAGCACTAGCACTGCTGTTGTGCCTTCCAGAGCCATAGACAGACTCATCCTCAGCTTGGATCCCAGTGTTGGGGTCCCAAGTACCCAGACATCTGCTGGGTAAGCAACTCAGCCAGGCACGAGCAGCCGAAACGGTTCCTACCATGCTTTGCGGACAATTTTCTGACGCAGGTGGTGGAGGAGCCAACGAGGTGTGGGGTGCTCCTGGACCTTGTTCGTACAAACAGGGATGGCCTTGCTAGGGATGTGAAGGCTGGGGGCAGCTTGGGATGCAGCAACCGTGAGATGGTGCAGTTCCAGATGGAACTAGGCAAAGGAAGTAAGGCTAAAAGCAGGATTGCTACCCTGGACTTCTGAAGAGCCAACTTCAGCCTCTTCCGGGACCTGCTTGGGAGTATCTCATGGGATAGGCTGCTAGAAGGCAAGGGTGCTTGTGAGAGCTGGGCTACATTTAGGCAGCACTTCTTCCATGCTCAGGATCGGTGCATCCCGAGGAATAGGAAATCGGGGAAGGGGAGCAGGAAACCCGCATGGATGAGCAAGGAGCTCATCAGTAAGATCAAAAGGAAGAGGATGGTCTATGAAATGTGGAAAAAGGGCCTGTCCTCTGGGGAGGATTACAGATGTGTTGTCAGGGCCTGCAGGGACGCGACGAGGAAGGCTAAAGCCCACCTAGAGATGAGGCTTGCAAAAGAGATAAAGGATAAGAAGAAAGGTTTTTTCAAGTATGTAAACAGCAGGAGGAAGACTAGGGATAATGTGGGTCCCTTGCTGAATGAGGGGGATGTCCTGGTCACGGGAGACACTGAGAAGGCAGAGATACTGAATGCTTTCTTTGCTTCAGTCTTTGCTTCAAGGACACTCCCCCAGGACTCCTCGCCCCTGGCAATAGGACAAAGGGTCTGGGAAATGGAGGGCTCCCCCCTGGTGGATGTGGGAGTGGTTCGGGAGTGTCTGAGTGGGTTCAACACACACAAATCCATGGGTCCCGATGGGATGCATCCACGTGTGCTAAGGGAGCTGGCAGATGTGATTGCCGAACTGCTCTCTATCATCTTTGAAAGGTCCTGGAGAACAGGAGAGGTGCCTGAAGACTGGAGGATAGCCAATGTCACTCTGGTCTTCAAGAGGGGCAGGAAGGGGGATCCGGGAAACTACAGGCCAGTCAGTCTCACCTCTGTCCCTGGAAAGGCATTGGAGCAGCTTGTTCGGGGTGCCGTCTCCAAGCAATTGGAAGAGAAGAAGGTTATGAGGAGTAGTCAGCATGGATTCACCAAGGGGAAGTCGGGCTCAACCAAACTCGTTGCCTTCTGTGATGGCATCACCAGCTGGGTAGATGGGGGGAGAGCGGTGGATGTCATCTTCCTTGACTTTAGCAAAGCTTTCGATACTGTCTCCCATGACATCCTGATAGCAAAGCTGAGAAAGTGTGGGATAGAGGAGGGGACGGCAAGGTGGGTTGAGAACTGGCTGACTGAGCTCAGAGGGTGGTAATTGGAGGAGCAGAGTCTGTCTGGAGGCCTTTGACTAGCGGTGTTCCCCAGGGGTCATTGCTGGGTCTGGTCTTGTTCAGCATCTCCATCGATGACCTTGATGAAGGAATAGTGTCTGCCCTCAGCAAGTACGCCGATGGCACAAAGCTGGGAGGAGTGGCTGACACGCCAGAAGGCTGTGCTGCCATTCAGCGAGACCTGGACCGGCTGGAGAGATGGGCAGGAAGAAACCAAATGAGATTTAATAAGAGCAAGTGTAGAGTCCTGCACCTGGGAAGGAACAGCCCGAAGTATCAGTACAGGCTGGGGGACGACCTGCTGGAGAGGAGCTCTGAGGAGAAGGACCTGGGGGTCCTGGTGGACGACAGGTTGACCATGAGCCAGCACTGTGCCCTTGTGGCCAAGAGGGCCAACGGGATCCTGGCGTGCATTAGAAGGAGCGTGGCCAGCAGGTGAAGGGAGGTGATCCCTCTACTCTGCCCTGGTCAGGCCTCACCTGGAGTACTGTGTCCAGTTCTGGGCTCCCCGGTACAAGGAAGACAGGGATCTCCTGGAAAGAGTCCAGCGGAGGGCCACAAAGATGATACGGGGCCTGGAGCATCTTCCCTATGAAGAAAGGCTGAGAGACCTGGGTCTGTTCATCCTGGAGAAGAGAAGACTGAGAGGGGATCTCCTCAGTGTATATAAATATCTGAGGGGTGGGGGACAGAAGGATGTAGCCAACCTCTTCTCAGTGGTTTGTGGGGATGGGACAAGGGGCAATGTCTGCAAGTTAGAGCACAGGAAGTTCCGCACTGACATGCGAAAGAACTTCTTCACGGTGAGGGTGATGGAGCATTGGAACAGGCTGCCTAGGGAGATTGTGGAGGCTCCTTCTCTGGAGATATTCAAGGCCTGTCTGGACGCCTACCTGAGCAGCCAGCTCTGAGGAACCTGCTTTGGCAGGGGGGTTGGACCCGATGATCTTTCGAGGACCCTTCGAACCCCTACAGTTCTGTGATTCTATTCTGTGATTCTGTGATGGTTAACGTGCCCACGGAGCCAGATGCGGAACCAGAGAATCGTGAAGGGATGCCCGAGGGTCTCTTGTTGTTGTAGTAGATCACGGTGACAGGGGCAGTGCCAGGGGTCTTCTGCTGGTACCAGCCATAGTTGCTGCTACTCCCGGAGCAGGTGATCTGCACGGTGCCTCCCGGGTTCACCGACTTTGAGGCCGGCTGAGTCAGCGCTGCCTGGACCAGGGAACCTGGAGAGGGAGAGGAGAGAGGGGAGAAAATGGGGCTCAGCAAGTGCCCCACACGCACAGCCCTCACCCCACATTAGCAGGACAAACACAAACCTGGAGGCTCTTACGACGCCGAGGCAGTGACAGCCCTGAACACTGAGCCAATGGCTAGAGCCCCACAGCCTTGCAAGGACATCTGCCAGAAAAAGGAATGCTGAATACCACAAACAGTGGAGAAGGGATTGGGCCTGAACCATGTTGGGCCTGAGGGGATTGGGCCTGAAGGGATTGGGCCTGAACCAGCTGCAGACACCTCCCCAGGGCACTGGGGCATGAAAGGAAGGAAACTCACAGCTGTGGTCATGCCGAGGGACCAGGAAGCCGTCTCAGCCCCACAGGGCTGCTGAACACTGGGGGACAAGTGAAGAAAGCCTCCATTTCTAGATGTGGTCAGTCTCTCACTTACACATTGCTCTGTGTCACTATACCATCACTAGCACTGCTGTCGTGGCTCCCACAGTAATAGACGGCCTCGTCCTCGGCTTGGACCCGACCCCAGTGATTGTTAACATGACTGTGGAGCCAGAAGCAGAACCACTGAATTGCGAAAAGATGCCAGAGGGTCTCTGGTTGTTCTGGTAGATCACGGTGACAGGACCAGTGCCAGGGGTCTTCCGCTGGTACCAGCCATAATTGCAGCCACTGCTAGCCCTGGAGAAGGTGATCTGCACGGTGTCTCCCAGGTTCACTAACTTTGAGTCCAGCCACACATCTCTGCAGCTTGTCCCATGCACACAGGCATCACCGGTGCCTGAACCAGACCACTGGGCAACCAAAGGGTTGAGGCAGGAGCTCTCCCTGTCTGCCCAGGGCATGCCCGGGTCTCCCCAGGTGCCCAACGCGCACGCACCCAGCCACGTGCACTGCAGGCAGCTGTGCAGCTGCAGGGCCCTGGGCAACACTCAGCCTGGGCGAGCTGAAATGCAGCAAAGCCCGGGGACATGGTGGACAAGGGGAAGGGGAACAGGAAAGAAGGGAGACCCCCACACCCGGTGACATGGCCCTGCCTAGCTGAGAGGAAGGGGGAGACTAAACCAACCTCTTTGACATGCAGGATCTCTCTGCCCAGTCAGCATCACCTCATCATAACCACTGCTGCTGTCGTAGCTCCCACAGTAATAGACGGCCTCGTCCTCGGCTTGGACCCCAGTGATGGTTAACGTGGACACGGAGCCAGATGTGGAAGCAGAGAATCGAGAAGGGGTGCCCGAGGGTCTCTGGTTGTTGTTGTAGATGACGGTGACAGGGCCAGTGCCAGGGGTCTTCTGCTGGTACCAGCCATAGTAGCTGCTGCTACCCCCGGAGCAGGTGATCTGCACAGTGCCTCCCGGGTTCACCGACTTCGAGGCCGGCTGAGTCAGCGCTGCCTGGACCAGGGAACCTGGAGAGGGAGAGGAGAGAGGGGAGAAAACGGGGTCAGTGAGTGCCCCACACGCACAGCCCTCAGCACGCAGCAGCCCAAAGGGCCTGGCCGGGCGCAGCGAGTGTGTCCAGGGCACCTGAGGTGTGGGCGAGCACCGCGAGGAGGAGAGGGGCGCAGGCCATGGCGAGATCCCACCAGCTGCGCTTCCCCACGCCGACGGGGCTGTGCCGTGGACCCCGACTCCCTCTTAAAGCCCCGCCCGGCCGCAGCACGGCCCCTCCATGCAAATGCAGCCCCGCGCTCTCGGCCACATCCCGCTCCTCGCTCCCCTCCTCCCCGCCCGGCCCCTCCACCGCAGGCACAGGGGGGTTGTCCCCGGCCTCGTGCTGGGGACACGTGGCAGCACCCAGGCCCAGAAGTGGAGCACATGGAGCCCCCGCCCCAGCTCCTGTGGCTACGAGGCCAAACAGCCGGGGAGAGCTGGAATGGAGGGGCGAAGGGGACCATACGGTGAGGAGACGGTGCCCGTGCTGGGCTGGAAGGACTAATCCTTGCCAGAAAACTGCCATGGGGAGCTTCCACAGGGTCTGATGGCACCAAACTGGGCTCTGCCATGGGGAAAGCCTGTGCCAGGGGGCTGGGAAAGGGCCGCAGCAGAGCCCCTGCTTGCCTGCTTCCTAGCTCCTCATCTGGTTGTTATCTGCCACCCCAGAGCCCCGGGCAGCTTGACATGCAGAAGGCAAGGGCAGCAGCATGTGGGGCAGGGAGTGGGGCTGTTAGCAAATGCAGATCTCCCCCAGGGCTGCAGGGTGCTTGGTGCTGCTCTGCCCATCCCTCCCACAGTGTACCAAGGTCCTGGGAACAGGGCTGGGGACAGGACTGCACTTGTGCCTCTCTAACTTCCCCCACAGATCCCTTATCCCTCTGCCCCAGCAGGCTCACAGGAATGCAGCAAATGTCCCTACACAGGACATTCAGGAACCGGTGATGTGCAGGAGCCCTCAGCCTCAGACCCAGAGGTAGTGCTGGGGTTAGGGAGCAGGATGAGGACAGGAGCAGGGTCCTGGGCAGTCCTTTTGGCCCTGGGGACGTGGCTGGGGCAGGGACCAGGGCCAGGGGCTGCCCAGGTCCCCCAGGGGCAGGCTGGAGATCCTGCACAGACCCAGCATGAGCCCAAAGCTGTGGCACTGGGCAAACACAGCCAGTGCTGCAGCAGCTCAGGGGTCTGTCCTTGTGGGGCACGATGGAGCACAAAACAGCCAGCCCTGAGCTGCCCCTGCAGCCTCATACAGCATCCACACAAAACATCCCCTGTCATGGTCTGAAGGTGAAGCTTTGACCTGGCTCTTTAGTGATCAACACATTGTGGTCTCTTGGTGCTTTCTGCAGGCTGAGTCCCTGCAGTGATGCCCCAGGGCAGTGGCTGTAGCCAGGCAGGGAGGCAGCCATCAGGGCCCCGGGATCAGCCTGGGAGCACCGGGGTACCTGGGCCCTGCAGTTTGGGGCAGGGATGGGTCTGCTGGGACCATCCCATCCCTGAGGTATGGGTGCAACCTTGGGGTTCTGCAGGAGGGCAGAGCAGAGAGACCAGGTATAACCACTTGCAGCACAGAGCTGCAAGGGCAGCAATGAGACGGGGACCTGCGCCACCATCTGAGGAGACAGCAGGGAGCCAGCTGCTCCAGCGATGGCAGGAGGTTTTTGTATCACTTCCCCATTGCTCTGTGTCACTGTGACAATTTAGTACTGCCATCCCAGCTAGCACAGTAATACACAGCCTCGTCCTCGGCTTGGACCCCAGTGATGGTTAACGTGTTTGTGGAGCCAGACAAGGAACCAGAGAATCGTGAAGGGATGCCCGAGGGTCTCTTGTCGTTGCTATAGATCATGGTGACAGGGCCAGTGCCAGGGGTCTTCTGCTGGTACCAGCCATACCAATATTTGCCATTACTATCAGCGCTACCCCCAGAGCAGGTGATCTGCACGGTTCCTCCCAGGTTCACCGACTTCAGGCCGACTGAGTCAGTGCTGCCTGGACCAGGGAACCTGGAGAGGGAGAGGAGAGAGGGAAGAAAACGGGGTCAGCGAGTGCCCCACACGCACAGCCCTCAGCGCGCAGCAGCCCAAAGGGCCCGGCCGGGCGCAGCGAGTGTGTCCAGGGCACCTGAGGTGTGGGCGAGCACCGCGAGGAGGAGAGGGGCCCAGGCCATGGCGAGATCCCACCAGCTGCGCGTCCCCACGCCGATGGGGCTGTGCCGCGGACCCTGACTCCCTCTTAAACCACCGCCCGGCCGTAGCACGGCCCCTCCACACAGCCCCGGCCCCACGGTCTCTGGCAGCCCATACTGAAAGCTACCCCCAGAGCCACACATCTCTGCAGCTTGTCCCATGCACACAGGCATCACCAGTGCCTGAACCAGACCACTGGGCAACCAAAGGGCTAAGGCAGGAGCTCTCCCTGTCTGCCCAGGGCATGCCCGGGTCTCCCCAGGTGCCCCACGCGCACGCACCCAGCCACGTGCACTGCAGGCAGCTGTGCAGCTGCAGGGCCCTGGGCAACACTCAGCCTGGGCGAGCTGAAATGCAGCAAAGCCCGGGGACATGGTGGACAAGGGGAAGGGGAACAGGAAAGAAGGGAGACTCCCACACCCGGTGACATGGCCCTGCCTAGCTGAGAGGAAGGGGGAGACTAAACCAACCTCTTTGACATGCAGGATCTCTCTGCCCAGTCAGCATCACCTCGTCATAACCACTGCTGCTGTCGAAGCTCCCACAGTAATAGACGGCCTCGTCCTCGGCTTGGACCCCAGTGATGGTTAACGTGTTTGTGGTGCCAGATGTGGAAGCAGAGAATCGGGAAGGGATGCCCGAGGGTCTCTGGTTGTTGCTATAGATCACGGTGACAGGGACATTTCCAGGGGTCTTCTGCTGGTACCAACCATAATAATATTTGCCATCACTGGCAGCGCTAGCCCCAGAGCAGGTGATCTGCACGGTGCCTCCCACGATCACTGACTTCGAGGCTGGCTGAGTTAGTGCAGCATGGACCAGGGAACCTGGAAAGGGAGAAGAGAGAGGGGAGAAAATGGGGCTCAGTGAGTGCCGCACACGCACAGCCCTCAACCCACAGTAGCGGGACAACACGGAAACCTAGAGATTCCTACAACAGCGAGGGACTGACAGCCCTGAACACTGACCCATGAGCAGAGCCCCACAGCCTTGCAAATACACCAGCCAGAACCACGAATGCTGAGTATCACTGCTCAGACCTGCTCACTCAGCCCTGAAGGAGAAGGGCAAAAAGCCTCCATTTTAACCTGTGGGCTGTCCTTTACTTCCACCTTGCTCTGTGTCCCTGTACCAGCACTAGCACTGCTGTCCTCACTCCCACAGTAATAGACGGCCTCGTCCTCGGCTTGGACCCCAGTGATGGTTAATGTGGCTGTGGAGCCAGATTTGGAACCAGAGAATCGAGAAGGGATGCCCGAGGGTCTGTTGCTATTGGCATAGATCACGGTGACAGGGGCACTGCCAGGGGTCTTCTGCTGGAACCAGCCATAACTGTAACTCCCATAGGAGCTGCCACCCCCGGAGCAGGTGATCTGCACGGTGCCTCCTGGGTTCACCGACTTCGAGGCCGGATGAGTCACCGCTGCCTGGACCAGGGAACCTGGAGAGGGAGAGGAGAGAGGGCAGAAAACGGGGTCAGTGAGTGCCCCACATGCACAGCCCTCAGCACGCAGCAGTGGAACGAGGCCAGGGCCCCATTGCCCAAAGGGCCCGGGCGGGCGCAGCGAGTGTGTCCAGGGCACCTGAGGTGTGGGCGAGCACCGTGAGGAGGAGAGGGGCCCAGGCCATGGCGAGATCCCACCAGCTGCGCGTCCCCACGCCGACGGGGCTGTGCCGCGGACCCCGACTCCCTCTTAAACCCCCGCCCGGCCGCAGCACTGCCCCTCCACACAGCCCCGGCCCCACGGTCTCTGGCAGCCCCTGCCCCAGCGCTCCCCCTGCCCTGGGGGAGCTGGATGTGGTACTTAGGGACGTGGTTCAGTGGGTGACATTGGTGGTATGGGGACGTTGGTTGCTGCTGAGGTGCTCTCCAACCACAACCACTCGCTGATTCTCTGCACATCTGCCCTCGGTGAGCCCCAGCCGAGCCTCCCAGCAGGGCTGAGGGCTGGCAGCAGTGCTTTGCCCCCTGCCTGGCCGCAGGAGCTGCCTTCTCCTCCACGGGGCTCCCCGTGGGGCTCTGCATTAAGCCAGGCCCTGGCCCCGCACTGCAGCAGCGCCTCCTGCCCACCACAGGACTCGCACAGCACCGTGAGGGGACCCCGGGGCCCTTGTCCCCTGCTGGCAGCTGCAGGAGACCGAGGAGGAGAAACACAACGGTTAGAGATCAGCCAAAGACCCCTCACCGACACCGTGCAGGCTCACACGATCCAAGACACAAACCCACCCGTCTGCACCCAAGCTCCCGGTGCCTCCCTCTGTCTGTGTGCACACCTGGGGATGCCTGCACCATTCGCCAGCTAAGAGCAACTGCAGAGCAAAGAACTGGGATCTCGTGCCCGACAGGAACTGCGTGGACATCAGGAGCTTCAGGGCTACTCAGCAGTAAGGAAACACGCACACGTCCCCCGTGCCTGTGACTCCCAAGCCAGCTGAGGGACTGCAGCAGCCTCACAGCAATCAAGACCAGATGATGACGAGTTCACCTGAACTCAGTACCATGCATTGTCCACAAACTGGTCCAGCCAGAGGCAACCCCGCTGTCACCAGCTCACAGCGAGGGCACTGACTTCGAGGCCGGCTGAGTAATTGCTGCCTGGACCAGGGAACCTGGAGAGAGAGAGGAGTCTGTGTCACTATACCAGCTCTAGCACTGCTGTCGTGCCTTCCAGAGCCATAGACGGCCTCATCCTCAGCTTGGACCCCAGTGATGGTTAACGTGCCCGTGGAGCCAGATTTGGAACCAGAGAATCGTGAAGGGATGCCTGAGGATCTGTTGTTCTTGGCATAGGTCATGGTGACAGGGCCAGTGCCAGGGGTCTTCTGCTGGTACCAGGCATAACAGTAACTGCCATAGAAGCTACCACCCCCAGAGCAGGTGATCTCCACAGTTCCTGCCATGTTCACCGATTTTGAGTCTGGCTGAGTCAGCGCTGCCTGGACCAGGGAACCTGCAGAGGGAGAGGAGACAGGGGAGAAAACAGGGCTCAGCGAGTGCCCTGCACACAAAACCATCTTCATGTACTAAGAAAGGGATCAACATCACTGGAAGAGGAGAGTCCACAGCTGCTCCCTTGAGGGAGGAGGGCAGAAAAACTTTGCCTTTACCTCCAGGCCCTCCCTCACTTCCACATCTCCCTGAGTCACTAAACCAAACACCACTGCTGTCACTGCTCCCACAGTAATAGACGGCCTCATCCTCGGCTTGGACCCCAGTGATGGTTAACGTGTTCGTGGAGCCAGATGTGGAAGCAGAGAATCGTGAAGGGATGTCTGAGGGTCTCTTTGTGCTATCATAGATCACGGTGACAGGAGCACTGCCAGGGTTTTTCTGCTGGTACCAGCCATACCAGCTGCTACTCCCAGAGCAGGTGATCTGCACGGCGTCTCCCAGGTTCGCCAATTTGAGGCCGGCTGAGTCACTGCTGCCTGGACCAGGGAACCTGGTGAGGGAGAGGAAAGGGGGCAGAAAACGGGGCTCAGCGAGTGGTCCACATTCACAGACTTCAATGCATAACAGTGGGACAGGGCCAAAGGACTTCCAGTACATCCTCATTGCTCTCTGACACCCCGACACCACCACTGCTGCTGTCCCAGCTAGCACAGTAATAGACAGCCTCATCCTCGGCTTGGACCCCAGTGATGGTTAACGTGGCTGTGGAGCCAGATGTGGAAGCAGAGAATCTTGAAGAGATGCCCGAGGGTCTCTTGTCGTTGCTATAGATCACGGTGACACGGCCAGTGCCAGGGGTCTTCTGCTGGTACCAGGCATAATAATATTTGCCATCACCGGCAGCGCTACCCCCGGAGCAGGTGATCTGCACGGTGTCTCCCGGGTTCACCGACTTCGAGGCCGGCTGAGTAATCACTGCCTGGACCAGGGAACCTGGAGAGGGCAAGAAGAGAGGGAAGAAAACGGGGCTCAACAAATTAATAAACTCACAGCTGTGGTCATTCCAAGGGACCAGGAACCTGCCTCAGCACCAAAGATCTACTCAGCTCTTAGGGACAAGGGCAGAAAGCCTGCATTTCTATCTGTGCTCTGTCCCTCATGTCCCCATTGCTCTGTGTGACTATACCAGCACCAGCACTGCTATCCACGCTCCCACAGTAATAGACGGCCTCGTCCTCAGCTTGGACCCCAGTGATGGTTAACATAGCTGTGGAGCCAAATTTGGAACCAGAGAATCGTGAAGGGATGCCCGAGGGTCTCCTGTCGTTATAGTAGATCACAGTGACAGGGGCACTGCCAGGGGTCATCTGCTGGAACCAGCCATAGTAGCCGTAGCTACTCCCGGAGCAGGGATCTCCACAGATCCTGCCACATTCACTGATTTCGAGTCTGGCTCAGTCAGTGCTGCCTGTACCAGGGAACCTGGAGAGGGAGAGGAGAGAAAACGGAGATCAGGGAGTACCCCGTACACACAGCCATCACTGAGAAGCAGCAGAACGGGGCCTCTGAGCCTGGAGGCTTTTTCTACACCAAGGGACCAACAGCCCTGAACACTGAGCCCATGGCCAGAGACCCACAGCCTCACAAGGACACCTCCCAGAACTAGGGATGCTGAATACCACAAACCCTGGAGAAGTGATCGGGCCCTGACCACGTTGGATGAGTAGACCCCAGCCTAGTCCCAGAGATGTCCCAAGGGTCATAGGGCATAAAAGGGAGAAATCTCACAGCTATGGCCATGCAGAGGGGCCAGGAACCTGCCTCAGCCCCACAGCCCTGCTCAGCTCTAAGGCACAAAAGTAGAAAGTCTCCATTTCGAGCTGTGCTCTGTCCCTCACTTCCACATTGCTCTGTGTCACTATATCAGCACCAGCACTGCTGTCGTAGCTAGCACAGTAATAGACGGCCTCATCCTCGGCTTTGACCCCAGTGATGGTTAACGTGGCTGTGGAGCCAGACAAGGATCCAGAGAATCGTGAAGGGATGCCCGAGGGTCTCTTGTTGTTGTCATAGATCACGGTGACAGGGCCAGTGCCAGGGGTCTTCTGCTGGTACCAGCCATAGTCACTGCTACTCCTGGAGCAGGTGATCTGCACGGTGTCTCCTGGGTTCAGAGAAGGCCATTGCCCTCTCTCCCGACCTTGCCGTTGTTACCCCTGGCACAGCTCTAACAAGCCTTGTTTCAGCCCTGTCCCCCTTCTTACCTAGTTTAAAGCTCTCTCAATGAGCCCTGCCAGCTCCTAGCCCAGGATCTGTTTTTCCCTTAGAGATAGGGACCAGTCCGTGGCCATCAGGCCAGGTGCTGAGTAAAGCGCCCCATGTTCAAAAAAAAAAAAATTCTGTGTTGGCACCATCCTCTGAGCCACGTGTTTATCAGGTGGGCTTTCCGTGTCGTCTCTGTACCCCTCTCTGCCACCGTAGGGATGGACAAAAACACCACCTGTACTCCCGCTCCATCCACTAACCGTCCCAGTCCCCTTAAAGTCTCGTTTGATGGTCTTCAGGTTTCTCTCTTCAGTGTCATCACTGCCAGCCTGGACTATCAAAAGAGGATAAAAGTCAGAGTGGAAAACCAGGTTGGGAAGCTTTCTGGCAATGTCCCTGACCCTGGCCCCAGGGAGGCAGCAGACTTCCCTACAGGTAGGGTCAGGCCGACAAATAGGTCCCTCTGTTCCCCTGAGGAGAGTCTCCCACAACAACCACCCTTCTTTCTGTCCTGGTGGAGGCAGTCCTGAGGCGTGGAGTCTACTTCCTCGCCCTAGGCATCCTCCTGGGTAGACTTTCTACCTCTTCCTCAGCTACCGGTCTCTCAAGCTCCAGGGCCTCAAACCTGTTGCCTGAGGGCACCTGGGAAGACGGAGCCGGTAAGAGGGGGGCATCGCCTGCAATGCTGAGCAGGGACCTGTTTCCATTCCTCCTCAACTCCTAGGTCCCTGCTCAACGGCGACAGGGCAGGGGCTCCACCCCCATTTGGGGTGTCTCACCCCGGTGCCTGTCCTTCAGGCCACGCAGGGATTTGCTCCACGAATCTATCTCGCGCTCACAGTCCCTGATATCCCTCAACCTCTCGCCCTCCTCCTTGAGCTCCAGCACCATGCGGATCAGGTCATCCACCTGCTCGCACCTCACACACAGAGTCCCTCTGCCCCCCGCAGGTGGTAGCAACAGGCTCAGGCACTCCCTGCACCCGGAGACCTGCCCTGCCGCAGCTTTGGGCGGGCAGTCAGTCTGGGTGTGTGCAGACTTCCTAGAGAGTGCTCTGTGCCTGGTGTGCACCATTGCAGCCTATCTAGCAGTAGACCACCATTACAGGAGGTGTTCGTACGGGCAGGGGGGAGTGCTCTGCCCTTCCTGCTCGCCCTGCCTGCACGAGCTGCCATGCCCCTCCCTCCTGACGCGCCAAGCCCTGTGTGCCTGTCCTGGTCACCACGCTCCTGGTCGCCACGATTCCTAGGGGCAGCTTTTGAACGGCCGGGGAGTGGGCGCTGCTGGCTCCTCCTACACCTCATTCACCCCCCTCACGAGGGCTGCCGGGCCCTGGCGGCTACCTCGAGTGGGCTCAATGCTGGAAAAATTAGCCCTGCCTGTCTGATCCCCTGCTCCGCTGCAGAACACGTCTGCCCCGGAGCCAATTGCCTCGGTAAGTGGCTCAAAAATATATATATATATTCAAACCCGAGCCCAAAAATCTGTTTAATATAAAGTCCTCTCATCGATGACATATCAGATATTAAATTGATAGGAACAGATACTACACTTGATCCTAGCCAAAAGGCCGAGAAGATGTGGAAGCAGAGAACTGTGAAAGCATGCCCGAGGGTCTGTTGGTGTTGCTATAGATCACGGTGACAGGGGCACTGCCAGGGGTCTTCTGCTGGAACCAGCCATACCAATATTTGCCATTACTATCAGCGCTACCACCGGAGCAGGTGATGTCCACGTTGTCTCCTGGGTTCACCGTCTTCGAGGCCGGCTGAGTAGTTGCTGCCTGGACCAGGGAACCTGGAGAGGGAGAGGAGAGAGGGGAGAAAATGGGGCTCAGTGAGTGGCCCACATGCACAGATCTCACTGCGTAGCAGTGGGAAAGGGCCAAGGACCTTACAGCACATCCTCATTGCTCTCTGACACCCCGAAACCACCATAGCTGCTGTCGTAGCTCCCACAGTAATAGACAGCCTCATCCTCGGCTTGGGCCCCAGTGATGGTTAATGTGGCTGTGGAGCCAGATGTGGAACCAGAGGATCTTGAAGGGATGTCTGAGGGTCTCTTGTTGTTGTAGTAGATCACGGTGACAGGGCCAGTGCCAGGGGTCTTCTGCTGGTACCAACCATAGTCATCACTACTCCCGGAGCAGGTAATCTGCACGGTGTCTCCCAGATTCGCCAATTTGAGGCCGGCTGAGTCAGTGCTGCCTGGACCAGGGAACCTGGAGAGGGAGAGGAGAGAGGGTTTGTAAATGGGGCTCAGAGAGTGCCCCACACGCACAGCCCTCACCAACAGTAGTTGGACAAGGCTCAAACCCGGAGGCTCTTACAACACCGAGGGACTGACAGCCCTGAACACTGACCAATGAGCAGAGCCCCACAGCCTTGCAAGGACACCTGCCAGAACCACAAATGCTGAATATCAGTGCTCAGACCTGCTCAGCCCTGAAGGAGAAGGGCAAAAAGCCTCCATTTTAACCTGTGCGCTGTCCTTTACTTCCACCTTGCTCTGTGTCCCTGTACCAGCACTAGCACTGCTGTCCTCACTCCCACAGTAATAGACGGCCTCGTCCACATCTTGGACCCCAGTGATGGTTAATGTGGCCATGGAGCCAGATTTGAAACCAGAGAATCGTGAAGGGATGCCCGAGGGTCTCTTGGTGCTCTCATAGATCACGGTGACAGGGGCACTGCCAGGGGTCTTCTGCTGGTACCAGCCGTAGTAGCTGCCACTCCCAGAGCAGGTGATCTGCACGGTGTCTCCCGGGTTCACCGACTTCGAGGCCGGATGAGTAATCGCTGCCTGGACCAGGGAACCTGGAGAGGGAGAGGAGAGAGGGGAGAAAATGGGGATCAGTGAGTGCCCCACACACACAGCCCTCACCATGCGGCAGGAGGACAACCATGTTTGAAGTGCCAAAAGATCTTGGTCCCACCCAGAGACCCACAGTCCCACACACAGACTACGGACAGAGTCCCAGGACCCCTTCAAGGAGAGCTGGAAGCAGCAGCAAGAGAGACAGCAACTGGTGTAGGCGGTTTCACAATATAAATCCCTGCCTGTTTTAGGGATGGGAACAAGGCACACCACCCCCAAAGACACCTCCCATACCACAAGGGACATTGGGGAGCACGTTCACAGTCAGGAACATAGAGAGGGAATAAGAATCTGGCTACTGCTACAGCTCTGTATGGCCAACAGGAAGGAGAGAAAACCTTCCTAAGGCTTTGGATTCTCCCACATCTTGTAACTCACTGTCACTGTACAGCACTCCAGCTGCTGTCGTAGCCACCACAGTAATAGACGGCCTCATCCTCGGCTTGGACCCCAGTGATGGCTAATGTGGCCGTGGAGCCAGATGCAGAACCAGAGAA
This sequence comes from Anas acuta, assembly GCF_963932015.1. NCBI lineage: Eukaryota > Metazoa > Chordata > Aves > Anseriformes > Anatidae > Anas > Anas acuta. The sequence goes on along the minus strand of NC_088995.1, from coordinate 9,297,029 downwards.
TCGTGAAGGGATGCCCGAGGGTCTCTTGTTGTTCTGGTAGATCACGGTGACAGGGGCACTGCCAGGAGTCTTCTGCTGGTACCAGCCGTAGCTGCCACTACCCCCGGAGCAGGTGATCTGCACGGTGCCTCCCAGGTTCACCGACTTCGAGGCCGGCTGAGTCAGCGCTGCCTGGACCAGGGAACCTGGAGAGGGAGAGGAGAGAGGGGAGAAAACGGGGTCAGTGAGTGCCCCACACGCACAGCCCTCAGCACGCAGCAGCGGGACGAGGCCAGGGCCCCGTTGCCCAAAGGGCCCGGGCGGGCGCAGCGAGTGTGTCCAGGGCACCTGAGGTGTGGGCGAGCACCGTGAGGAGGAGAGGGGCCCAGGCCATGGCGAGATCCCACCAGCTGCGCGTCCCCACGCCGACGGGGCTGTGCCGCGGACCCCGACTCCCTCTTAAACCCCCGCCCGGCCGCAGCACGGCCCCTCCACACAGCCCCGGCCCCACGGTCTCTGGCAGCCCCTGCCCCAGCGCTCCCCCTGCCCTGGGGGAGCTGGATGTGGTACTTAGGGACGTGGTTCAGTGGGTGACATTGGTGGTATGGGGACGTTGGTTGCTGCTGAGGTGCTCTCCAACCACAACCACTCGCTGATTCTCTGCACATCTGCCCTCGGTGAGCCCCAGCCGAGCCTCCCAGCAGGGCTGAGGGCTGGCAGCAGTGCTTTGCCCCCTGCCTGGCCGCAGGAGCTGCCTTCGCCTCCACGGGGCTCCCCGTGGGGCTCTGCATTAAGCCAGGCCCTGGCCCCAAACTGCAGCAGTGCCTCCTGCCCACCACAGGACTCGCACAGCACCGTGAGGGGACCCCGGGGCCCTTGTCCCCTGGCGGCTGCAGGAGACCGAGGAGGAGAAACACAACGGTTAGAGATCAGCCAAAGACCCCTCACCGACACCGTGCAGGCTCACGTGATCCAAGACACAAACCCACCCGTCTGCACCCAAGCTCCCGATGCCTCCCTCTGTCTGTGTGCACACCTGGGGATGCCTGCACCATTCGCCAGCTAAGAGCAACTGCAGAGCAAAGAACTGGGATCTCGTGCCCGACAGGAACTGCGTGGGCATCAGGAGCTTCAGGGCTACTCAGCAGTAAGGAAACACGCACACGTCCCCCGTGCCTGTGACTCCCAAGCCAGCTGAGGGACTGCAGCAGCCTCACAGCAATCAAGACCAGATGATGACGAGTTCACCTGAACTCAGTACCATGCATCATCCACAAACTGGTCCAGCCAGAGGCAAGCCCGCTGTCACCAGCTCAGAGAGAGGGCACAGCAGGCTCCAAAGGGGACACTGGCCCACTGCCAACACCCCCCAGTGCCAGCAGCAGGAGCACTGACACCCACACTCAGCAGGGAACCCATGAGCCCATAGGACCCATCGATGAGCACCCAGGGTAGATGGATACTGGCCACACTGCGGCCTAAGCTCCCACAGTAATAGACGGCCTCGTCCTCAGCTTGGACCCCAGTGATGGTTAACGTGGCTGTGGAGCCAGATTTGGAACCAGAGAATCGAGAAGGGATGCCTGAGGGTCTCTTGTTGTTGTTGTAGATCACAGTGACAGGGGCAGTGACAGGAGTCTTCTGCTGGTACCAGCCATAGTAGCTATCACCCCCAGAGCAGGTGATCTGCACGGTTCCTCCCAGGTTTGCTGACTTGAGGCCAGCTGAGTCAGCACTGCCTGGACCACGGAACCTGGAGAGGGAAAGGAGAGAGGGGAGAAAACTGGGCTCAGTGAGTGCCCCACATGCACAGCCCTCAGCACGCAGCAACTGAACGGGTCCCAGGCATCCAGAGGCTGCAGGCCCAGGCAGGAATCCACCACCCCTGAGAAATGGGAGCCTGAGGACCAGGGGTTGCTGGAGCAGTGCAGGGCCTTTGGGGGCCATCCCCTGCCCTGGTGATGGAAAGAGAACCTGCACTATGGGGTGGGATGGGCAGGACTGAGTTGGGGACCTCTGCCAACATCTGGGGGTACAGTGTGGAGACAAATGTTCCTGTGATGGCAGGAGGTTTTTGTATCACTTCCTCATTGCCTTGTGTCACCTTGACACCACCACTGCTGCTGTCGAAGCTCCCACAGTAATAGACGGCCTCGTCCTCGGCTTGGACCCCAGTGATGGTTAACGTGGCTGTGGAGCCAGACTGGGAACCAGAGAATCAAGAAGGGATGCCCGAGGGTCTCTGGTTGCTGCTATAGATCACAGTGACAGGGGCAGTGACAGGGGTCTTCTGCTGGTACCAGCCATAACCGTAGCCGTAGCTACTCCCGGAGCAGGTGATCTGCACGGTTCCTCCCAGATTCACTGACTTCGAGGCCGGCTGAGTCAGTGCTGCCTGGACCAGGGAACCTGGAGAGGGAGAGGAGAGAAAATGGAGATCAGGGAGTACCCCGTACTCACAACCCTCACTGAGAAGAAGGCGGAATGGGGCCTCTGAGTCTGGAGGCTTTTACTACACCAAGGGACCAACAGCCCTGAACACTGAGCCCATGGCCAGAGACCCACAGCCTCACAAGGACACCTCCTAGAACTAGGGATGCTGAATACCACAAACCGTGGAGAAGTGATCGGGCCCTGACCATATTTGATGAATAGACCCCAGCCCAGCCCCAGAGATGTCCCCAGGGCACTGGAACATCAAAGGAGGAATCTTACAGTTATGGCCATGCAGAGGGGCCAGGAACCTGCGTCAGCCCCACAGCCCTGCTCAGCTCTAAGGCACAAAAGTAGAAAGTCTCCATTTCGAGCTGTGATCTGTCCCTCAATTCCACATTGCTCTGTGTCACTATATCAGCACCAGCACTGCTGTCTGAGCCACCACAGAAATAGATGGCCTCATCCTCGGCTTTGACCCCAGTGATGGTTAACGTGGCTGTGGAGCCAGATTTGGAACCAGAGAATCGTGAAGGGATGCCTGAGGGTCTCTGGTTGTTGTTGTAGATCACGGTGAGAGGGCCAGTGCCAGGGGTCTTCTGCTGGTACCAGCCATAGCGGTTGCTGCTCCCGGAGCAGGTGATCTGCACGGTTCCTCCCAGGCTCACCGACTTCGAGGCCGGCTGAGTCAGCGCTGCCTGGACCAGGGAACCTGGAGAGGGAGAGGAGAGAGGGGAGAAAATGGGGCTCGGCTCCCAACTCACAGCAGTGGACAGGCAAAGGGACAAGGAATCTGCCTCAGCCACATAGCCCTGATCATCTCTGGGGGACAAGAGCAGGAAGCCTCCATTTCTAGCTGTGCTCTGTCCCTCATGTCCCCATTGCTCTGTGTGACTATACCAGCACTAGCACTGCTGTCCACGCTCCCACAGTAATAGACGGCCTCATCCTCGGCTTGGACCCCAGTGATCGTTAACATGTTAATGGAGCCAGATGTGGAACCAGAGAATCATGAAGGGATGCCCGAGGGTCTCTTAGTGTCCTCATAGATCACGGTGACAGGGGCAGTGTCAGGGGTCTTCTGCTGGTACCAGCCATATACGTTGTAGCTACCCCCGGAGCAGGTGATCTGCACGGTGTCTCCCAGGTTCACTGACTTTGAGGCCGGCTGTGTCAGCGCTGCCTGGACCAGGGAACCTGGAGAGAGAGAGGAGTCTGTGTCACTATACCAGCACTAGCACTGCTGTCGTGCCTTCCAGAGCCATAGACGGCCTCATCCTCAGCTTGGAACCCAGTGATGGTTAACGTGCCCACAGAGCCATATATGGAACCAGAGAATCGAGAAGGGATGCCCGAGGGTCTTCTGTCGTTGTAGTAGATCACGGTGACAGGGGCACTGCCTGGGGTCTTCTGTAGGAACCAGCCATAGTTGCTGCTATTCCCAAAGCGGGTGATCTGTACAGGGTCTCCTCGGTTAACTGACTTTGAGGCCAGCTGAGTAATCTCTGCCTGTACCAGGGAACCTGGAGAGGGAGGGGAGAGAGGGGAGAAAACTGGGCTCAACAAATTAATAAACTCACAGCTGTGGTCATGCCGAGGGACCAGGAACCTGCCTCAGCAACCAATGCCCTGCTCAGTTCTTAGGGACAAAGGCAGAAAGCCTGCATTTCTAGGTGTGGTCTGTGCCTCATGCCCTTATTACTCTGTATCATTATACCAGCACCAGCACTGCTGTCCCAGCTCCCACAGTAGTAGACGTCTCCATTCTCGGCTTGGGCCCCAGTGATGGTTAACATGGCTGTGGAGCCAGATTTCTAACCAGAGAATTGTGAAGGGATGCCCAAGGGTCTCTGGTTGATGCTATAGATTACGGTGACAGGGGCACTGCCAGGAGTCTTCTGCTGGAACCAGCCATATTGGTTGTAGCTACCCCCGGAGCAGGTGATCTGCACAGTATCTCCTGGGTTCACGGACTTCAAGGCCAGCTGAGTCAGTTCTCTGGACCAGGGAACCTGTAGAGGGAAAGGAGAGAAGGAAGAAAACGGGGCTCAGTGAGTGCCCCACACGCACGGCCCTCACCACACAGCAACTGAACGGGTCCCAGGCATCCAGAGGCTGCAGGCCCAGGCAGGAATCCACAGCCCCTGAGAAATGGGAGCCTGAGGACCAGGGGTTGCTGGAGCAGTGCAGGGCCTCTGGGGGCCATCCCCTGCCCTGGTGATGGAAACAGACCCTGCACTACGGGGTGGGGTGGGCAGGACTGAGTTGGGGACCTCTGCCACCATCTGAGGGTACAGTGTGGAGACAAATGTTCCTGTGATGGCAGGAGGTTTTTGTATCACTTCCTCATTGCCTTGTGTCACCTTGACACCACCATAGCTGCCTTCGTAGTTCCCACAGTAATAGACGGCCTCGTCCTCGGCTTGGACCCCAGTGATGGTTAACATGCCCGTGGAGCCAGATTTGGAACCAGAGAATCGAGAAGGGATGCCCGAGGGTCTCTGGTTGTTGTTGTAGATCACGGTGACAGGGGCACTGCCAGGGGTCTTCTGCTGGTACCAGCCATAAAAATATTTGCCATCACTGCCAGCACTACTCCCAGAGCAGGTGATCTGCACGGTGTCTCCTGGGTTCACGAACTTTGAGGCTGGCTGAGTAATCGCTGCCTCGACCAGGGAACCTGGAGAGGGAGAGGAAAGAGGGGAGAGAACGGAGCTCAGCGAGTGGTCCACATGCACACACCTCACTGTGCAGCTGCGGGACATCCTCATAGCTCTCTGACACCCCGACACCAACATAGCTGCTGTCGTAGCTCCCACAGTAATAGACGGCCTCGTCCTCGGCTTGCACCCCAGTGATGGTTAACGTGGCTGTGGAGCCAGATGTGGAACCAGAGAATCGAGAAGGGATGCCCGAGGGTCTGTTGTCGTTGCTGTAGATCACAGTGACAGGGGCAGTGACAGGAGTCTTCTGCTGGAACCAGCCATAACCATAGCTGCTGCTACCCCCGGAGCAGGTGATCTGTGCGGTTGTTGTGGTTTTACTTGGGTGGGCGGCCAGGCTCCACCACAACCGCTCTCTCTCTCTCCCTCCTCAAAGGGAAAAGCAGAGAAAAACATGATGCAAAGGGTTCAAGGCTTGAGATAAAGACTAGGAGATCACTCAACAATGATCGTGACAGGCAATACAGATTCAGCATAGGGAGATAGTAAGATTTTCTACATAATACTAACAAGCTAGAGAAGTGAGAAACAAAGGAAAGAAGCCAAAAGCACCTTCCCCCCATCTACCCTCTTCCACCTCCTCCCCCCAAGCAGCGCAGGGGAACAGAGGAACGGGGGTTATGGTCAGTCCATAGCGCTTCTCCGCCGCTCCTTCTCGATCACTCTCATCCCCTGTGCTGTGGGGTCCCACCCACGGGATACACGGGATGCAGTCCTTGATGAGCTGATCTGGTGTGGGCTGCCCACAGGCAGCAGCTCTTCCAGAACTGCTCCAGATATGGGTCCGTAGCACGGGGTCCATCCCTCAGGAGCAAACTGCTCCAACCTGGCTCCCCTACGGGCAGCAGCTCCTGCCACGTCACCTGCTCCTGCGTGGGCTCCTCTCCACGGGTACAGCTCCGGCCCGGAATCTGCTCTGGCAGGGGTCCTTCACAGGCTACAGCCTGCGTCGGGGAAGGTCCACCTGCTCCACCGTGTTCTCCTCCATGGGCTGCAGCGTGGAACCTGCTCCACCGTGGTACTCCATGCGCTGCAGGGGGGCGGCTGCTGCACCATGGTCTCTCCAGAGGCCACAGGGGACTTCTGCTCTGTTGCAGGGAGGACCTCTCGCCCTCCTTCTTCACTGACTTTGGTGCCTGCAAGGCTGTTCCTCAATCCTCTCACTCTCCCATATGCTGTGTGGCACAGTGGATTTTTTTTTATGTTTTTGTTGCTGTTGTTGTTTTTCTCCTAGTTTCACAGACGTCAAGGTCAGCTGAGTCAGAGCTGGCTGGACCAGGGAACCTAGAGAGAGAGGAGAGAGGGAATAAATCTGGGCTCAGCGATTCTTTAAACTCACAGTTTTGGTCCTGTAGAGGGGCCAGGAACCTGTCGCAGACCCACAGCCCTGCTCAGCCCTGAGAGTCACAGACAAAAAGCCTCCATTTCTAGCTGTGGCCTGTTCCTCACTTCCCAATCGCCCTGTGTCGCTATACCAGCACTAGTACTGCTGTCCCAGCTAGCACAGTAATAGAAGGCCTTCTACTTGTCTTATACCTCAGAGATGGTTAAAGTGGCCGTGGAGCCAGATGTGGAAGCAGAGGATTGCTTAGGGATGCTCGAGGTTATGTAGGTGTTGCTATAGATCACGGTGACAGGGGCACTGCCAGGGTCTTCTGCTGGAACCAGCCATAGCTGTTGCTGCTCCCGGAGCAGGTGATCTGCACGGTGTCTCCCAGGTTCACGGACTTCGAGGCCAGCTGAGTAATCGCTGCCTGGACCATGGAACCTGGAGAGGAAGAGAAGAGAAGGGAGAAAACAGGGCTTAGCGAGTGCCCCACATGCACAGCCCTCAGAACAAAGCACTGGGACGGGGCCCCCGAGCCTGGAGGCTCTGATGACACCATTCAACTGACAGACCTACACACAGAGCCCTGGGCCAGTGCCAGGGGTCATCTGCTGGAACCAGCCACAACTGTAGCTTCTGATACCCCCACAGCAGGTGATCTGCACGGTGCCTCCCAGATTCATCGACTTTGAGGCGGGCTGAGTAAGCGATACTGCAAGCTACCTCCAGAGCCACACATCTCTGCAGCTTGTCCCATGCACACAGGCATCACCGGTGCCTGAACCAGACCACTGGGCAACCAAAGGGCTGAGGCAGGAGCTCTCCCTGTCTGCCCAGGGCATGCCCGGGTCTCCCCAGGTGCCCAACACGCACGCACCCAGCCACGTGCACTGCAGGCAGCTGTGCAGCTGCAGGGCCCTGGGCAACACTCAGCCTGGGCGAGCTGAAATGCAGCAAAGCCCGGGGACATGGTGGACAAGGGGAAGGGGAACAGGAAAGAAGGGAGACCCCCACACCCGGTGACATGGCCCTGCTGAGCTGAGAGGAAGGGGGAGACTAAACCAACCTCTTGGACATGCAGGATCTCTCTGCCCAGTCAGCATCACCTCATCATAACCACTGCTGCTGTCGTAGCTCCCACAGTAATAGACGGCCTCGTCCTCGGCTTGGACCCCAGTGATGGTTAACGTGTTTGTGGTGCCAGATGTGGAAGCAGAGAATCGGGAAGGGATGCCCAAGGGTCTGTTGCTATTGGCATAGATCACAGTGACAGGGCCAGTGCCAGGGATCTTCTGCTGGTACCAGGCATAACAGTAACTGCCATAGAAGCTACCACCCCCAGAGCAGGTGATCTCCACAGTTCCTGCCATGTTCACCGATTTTGAGTCTGGCTGAGTCAGCGCTGCCTGGACCAGGGAACCTGCAGAGGGAGAGGACAGAGGGGAGAAAACGGGGCTCAGCGAGTGCCCTGCACACAAAACCATCTTCATGTACTAAGAAAGGGATCAACATCACTGGAAGAGGAGAGTCCACAGCTGCTCCCTTGAGGGAGGAGGGCAGAAAACCTTTGCCTTTACCTCCAGGCCCTCTCTCACTTCCACATCTCCCTGTGTCACTAAACCAACACCACTGCTGTCACTGCTCCCACAGTAATAGACGGCCTCATCCTCGGCTTGGACCCCAGTGATGGTTAACGTGTTCGTGGAGCCAGATGTGGAAGCAGAGAATCGTGAAGGGATGTCTGAGGGTCTCTTTGTGCTATCATAGATCAAGGTGACAGGAGCACTGCCAGGGTTTTTCTGCTGGTACCAGCCATACCAGCTGCTACTCCCAGAGCAGGTGATCTGCACGGTGTCTCCCAGGTTTGCCAATTTGAGGCCGGCTGAGTCACTGCTGCCTGGACCAGGGAACCTGGTGAGGGAGAGGAAAGGGGGCAGAAAACGGGGCTCAGCGAGTGGTCCACATTCACAGACTTCAATGCATAACAGTGGGACAGGGCCAAGGGACTTCCAGTACATCCTCATTGCTCTCTGACACCCCGACACCACCACTGCTGCTGTCCCAGCTAGCACAGTAATAGACAGCCTCATCCTCGGCTTGGACCCCAGTGATGGTTAACGTGTTCGTGGAGCCAGATGTGGAAGCAGAGAATCTTGAAGGGATGCCCGAGGGTCTCTTGTCGTTGGTATAGATCACGGTGACACGGCCAGTGCCAGGGGTCTTCTGCTGGTACCAGCCATACCAATATTTGCCATCACTGGCAGCGCTACCCCCGGAGCAGGTGATCTGCATGGTGTCTCCCGGGTTCACCGACTTCGAGGCCGGCTGAGTAATCACTGCCTGGACCAGGGAACCTGGAGAGGGCAAGAAGAGAGGGAAGAAAACGGGGCTCAACAAATTAATAAACTCACAGCTGTGGTCATTCCAAGGGACCAGGAACCTGCCTCAGCACCAAAGATCTACTCAGCTCTTAGGGACAAGGGCAGAAAGCCTGCATTTCTATCTGTGCTCTGTCCCTCATGTCCCCATTGCTCTGTGTGACTATACCAGCACCAGCACTGCTATCCACGCTCCCACAGTAATAGACGGCCTCGTCCTCAGCTTGGACCCCAGTGATGGTTAACATAGCTGTGGAGCCAAATTTGGAACCAGAGAATCGTGAAGGGATGCCCGAGGGTCTCCTGTCGTTATAGTAGATCACAGTGACAGGGGCACTGCCAGGGGTCTTCTGCTGGTACCAGCCATAGTAGCCGTAGCTACTCCCGGAGCAGGTGATCTCCACAGATCCTGCCACATTCACCGATTTCGAGTCTGGCTGAGTCAGTGCTGCCTGGACCAGGGAACCTGGAGAGGGAGAGGAGAGAAAATTGAGATCAGGGAGTACCCCATACACACAGCCCTCACTGAGAAGCAGCAGAACGGGGCCTCTGAGCCTGGAGGCTTTTACTACACCAAGGGACCAACAGCCCTGAACACTGAGACCATAGCCAGAGACCCACAGCCTCACAAGGACACCTCCCAGAACTAGGGATGCTGAATACCACAAACCCTGGAGAAGTGATCGGGCCCTGACCACGTTGGATGAGTAGACCCCAGCCCAGTCCCAGAGATGTCCCAAGGGTCATAGGGCATAAAAGGAGGAATCTCACAGCTATGGCCATGCAGAGGGGCCAGGAACCTGCCTCAGCCCCACAGCCCTGCTCAGCTCTAAGGCACAAAAGTAGAAAGTCTCCATTTCGAGCTGTGCTCTGTCCCTCACTTCCACATTGCTCTGTGTCACTATACCAGCATCAGCACTGCTGTCGTAGCTAGCACAGTAATAGACGGCCTCATCCTCGGCTTTGAACCCAGTGATGGTTAACGTGGCTGTGGAGCCAGATTTGGAACCAGAGAATCGTGAAGGGATGCCCGAGGGTCTCTTGTTCTTGTCATAGATCACGGTGACAGGGCCAGTGCCAGGAGTCTTCTGCTGGTACCAGCCATAGTAGCCACTGCTACTCCCAGAGCAGGTGATCTGCACGGTTCCTCCCAGGTTCACCGACTTTGAGGCCGGCTGAGTCACCGCTGCCTGGACCAGGGAACCTGGAGAGGGAGAGGAGAGAGGGGAGAAAACGGGGTCAGTGAGTGCCCCACATGCACAGCCCTCAGCACGCAGCAGTGGAACGAGGCCAGGGCCCCATTGCCCAAAGGGCCCGGCCGGGCGCAGCGAGTGTGTCCAGGGCACCTGAGGTGTGGGCGAGCACCGCGAGGAGGAGAGGGGCCCAGGCCATGGCGAGATCCCACCAGCTGCGCGTCCCCACGCCGACGGGGCTGTGCCGCGGACCCCGACTCCCTCTTAAACCCCCTCCCCGGCCGCAGCACGGCCCCTCCACACAGCCCCGGCCCCACGGTCTCTGGCAGCCCCTGCCCCAGCGCTCCCCCTGCCCTGGGGGAGCTGGATGTGGTACTTAGGGACGTGGTTCAGTGGGTGACATTGGTGGTATGGGGACGTTGGTTGCTGCTGAGGTGCTCTCCAACCACAACCACTCGCTGATTCTCTGCACATCTGCCCTTGGTGAGCCCCAGCCGAGCCTCCCAGCAGGGCTGAGGGCTGGCAGCAGTGCTTTGCCCCCTGCCTGGCCGCAGGAGCTGCCTTCTCCTCCACGGGGCTCCCCGTGGGGCTCTGCATTAAGCCAGGCCCTGGCCCCGCACTGCAGCAGCGCCTCCTGCCCACCACAGGACTCGCACAGCACCGTGAGGGGACCCCGGGGCCCTCGGCTCCTGCTGGCAGCTGCAGGAGACCGAGGAGGAGAAACCCAAGGGTTAGAGATCAGCCAAAGACCCCTCACTGACACCGTGCAGGCTCACACGATCCAAGACACAAACCCACCCGTCTGCACCCAAGCTCCCGGTGCCTCCCTCTGTCTGTGTACACACCTGGGGATGCCTGCACCATTCGCCAGCAAAGAGCAACTGCAGAGCAAAGAACTGGGATCTCGTGCCCGACAGGAACTGCGTGGGCATCAGGACCTTCAGGGCTACTCAGCAGTAAGGAAACACGCACACGTCCCCCGTGCCTGTGACTCCCAAGCCAGCTGAGAGACTGCAGCGGCCTCACAGCAATCAAGACCAGACGCTGCACGAGTTCACCTGAACTCAGTACCATGCATCATCCACAAACTGGTCCAGCCAGAGGCAACCCCGCTGTCACCAGCTCACAGAGAGGGCACAGCAGGCTCCAAAGGGGACACTGGCCCACTGCCAACACCCCGCAGTGCCAGCAGCAGGAGCACTGACACCCACACTCAGCAGGGAACCCATGAGCCCATAGGACCCATCGATGAGCACCCAGGGTAGATGGATACTGGCCACACCACGGCCTAAGCTCCCACAGTGATAGACAGTATGGTCCTCAGCTTGGACTGCAGAGATTGTTAATGCATTCATGGAGCCAGATATGGGACCAGAGAATCGTGAAGGGATGCCCGAGGGTCTCTGTGCTATCATAGATCACGGTGACAAGGGCACTGCCAGGGTTTTTCTGCTGGTACCAGCCATACCAGCTGCTACTCCCAGAGCAGGTGATCTGCACGGTGTCTCCTGGGTTCGCCAACTTTAAGGCCATCTGAGTCAGTGCTGCCTGGACCAGGGAACCTGGAGAGGAGAGGGGAGAAAATGGGGCTCAGTGAGTGGCCAACATGCACAGATCTCACTGCGTAGCAGTGGGACAGGGCCAAGGGCCTTGGAGCACATCCTCATTGCTCCCTGACACCCTGACACCACCATAGCTGCTGTCCTTGCTCCCACAGTAATAGACAGCCTCATCCTCGGCTTGGACTCCAGTGATGGTTAACGTGTTCGTGGAGCCAGATGTGGAAGCAGAGAATCGAGAAGGGATGCCCGAGGGTCTCTTGTCGTTGCTATAGATCACGGTGACAGGGCCAGTGCCAGGGGTCTTCTGCTGGTACCAGCCATAACCATAGCTGCTGCTACCCCCGGAGCAGGTGATCTGCACGGTTCCTCCCAGGTTCACTGACTTCGAGGCCGGCTGAGTAATCGTTGCCTGGACCAGGGAACCTGGAGAGGGAGAGAAGAGAGGGGAGAAAATGGTTCTCAGCTCCCAACTCACAGCTGTGGTCAGGCAAAGGGACCAGGAACCTGCCTCAGCCACATAGCCCTGATCATCTCTGGGGGACAAGAGCAGGAAGCCTCCATTTCTAGCTGTGCTCTGTCCCTCATGTCCCCATTGCTCTGTGTGACTATACCAGCACCAGCACTGCTGTCCACGCTCCCACAGTAATAGACGGCCTCGTCCTCGGCTTGGACCCCAGTGATGGTTAATGTGGCCGTGGAGCCAGATGCAGAACCAGAGAATCGAGAAGGGATGCCCGAGGGTCTCTGGTTGTTGCTATAGATCACGGTGACAGGGGCAGTGCCAGGGGTCTTCTGTTGGTACCAGCCATACCAATAGTTGCCACTACTGTCAGCGCTATCCCTGGAGCAGGTGATCTGTACGTTTCCTCCCAGGTTCACTCTCTTCAAGGCCAGCCGAGTAATTGCTGCCTGGACCAGGGAACCTGGAGAGGGAGAGGAGAGAGGGGAGAAAACAGGGCTCAGTGAGGGCCCCACACCCACAGCCCTCACCACGCAGCAGTGGGACAGGGCCCCTGAGCCTGGAGGCTGTGCTGACACTGTGCGAATGACAGCCCTGAACACAGCCCACGGCCAGAGCCATACAGCCTTGCAAGGACACCTGCCAGACCCACGGATGCTGAATATCACTGCTCAGACCTGCTCAGCCCTGAAGGACAAGGGCAAAAAGCCTCCATTTTAACCTGTGGGCTGTTCTTCACTTCCACATTGCTCCGTGTCACTATACCAGCATCAGTGCTGCTGTCCAAGTTACCACAGTAATAGACGGCCTCGTCCTCTGCTTGGACCCCAGTGATGGTTAACGTGGATGTGGAGCCAGATGAAGAACCAGAGAATTGTGAAGGGATGCCTGAGGGTCTCTTGGTGTTCTCATAGATCACAGTGACAGGGGCACTGCCAGGGGTCTTCTGCTGGTACCAGCCATAGTAGCCGCTACCCCCGGAGCAGGTGATCTGCACGGTGCCTCCCGGATTCACCGACTGCAGCTCCGACTGAGTCACCGCTGCCTGGATCAGGGAACCTGGAGAGGGAGAGGAGAGAGGGGAGAAAATGGGGCTCAGCGAGTGCCCCACACGCACAGACCTCACTGCACAGCAGCAGTGGCATGAGGCCACTCTGCCCACAGGCACCCATCGGACAGCAGGACCTATGGCTCCACAAGGCTGCCCATGAACTGATGGTGCTGGGCACTCAGGAGTCCCACTCTAGAGGCCACCTGGATTCATGCCCCCAGTCAGGAGCAGCCCACTCCCAGCTCTGATTTGCACATGGCAGCCCCTGGTGTCCAGGAGCCAGCACTCATATGGGAAATGCCCCCTCCTGCAAAGCTCCCTGGCCCCGCAATGCCCACCCCAAGGTGCCCAGGACTTGAGCAGCCGATGGGCAGGGGAAAGGGCAGCAGTGCCGGGGGCTCCATTCCTGCCAGCAGCACAGAGGGGATGTGCTGGAACAGGGCACTTGCCACGTGATGGGTTCCATCCCATTGGGCACATTGGCAGCTCCTTCACCATGTTCAAGCAGTAGCAGCAGGCAGCAGAGGGGACTCAGTGACTCAGTTCCTTACTGGTGGGACTCACAGTGACTGTGGCAAGCACTGCTGTCCCTGCTCCCACAGTAATAGACGGCCTCATCCTCGGTTTGGATACCAGTGATGGTTAACGTGTTTGTGGAGCCAGACAAGGAACCAGAGAATCGTGAAGGGATGCCCGAGGGTCTCTAGTTGTTCTCATAGATCACGGTGACAGGGCCAGTGCCAGGGGTCTTTTTCTGGTACCAGCCATAATAGTAGCCACTGCTACCCCCGGAGCAGGTGATCTGCACGGTTCCTCCCAGGTTCACCGACTACGAGGCCAACTGAGTCAGCGCTGCCTGGACCAGGGAACCTGCAGAGGGAGAGGAAAGGGGAAGAACACAGGGCTCAGCGAGTGCCCTGCACACAAAACCATCTTCATGTACTGGGAAAGGGATCAACATCACTGGAAGAGTCCACAGCTGCCCCCTTGAGGGAAGAGGGCGGAAAAACTTTGTCTTTAGCACCAGTCTGTTGCTCACTTCCACATCTGCCTCTGTCACTAAAGCAGCACCACTGCTGTCCCTGCTCCCACAGTAATAGACGGCCTCGTCCTCGGCTTGGACCCCAGTGATGGTTAACGTGGATGTGGAGCCAGACTGGGAACCAGAGAATCGTGAAGGGATGCCCGAGGGTCTCTTTGTGCTATCATAGATCACGGTGACAGGGGCACTGCCAGGGTTTTTCTGCTGGTACCAGCCATACCAGCTGCTACTCCCAGAGCAGGTGATCTGCACGGTGTCTCCTGGGTTCACCAACTTCAAAGCCATCTGAGTCAGTGCTGCCGGGACCAGGGAACCTAAAGAGGAGAGAGAAGAGAAAATGGGGCTCAGTGAGTGGCCCACATGAACAGATCTCACTGCGTAGCAGTGGGACATAGCCAAGGGCCTTGGAACGCATCCTCATTGGTCTCTGATACCCCGACACCACCACTGCTGCTGTCCCAGCTCCCACAGTAATAGACGGCCTCATCCTCGGCTTGGACCCCAGTGATGGTTAACGTGGACACGGAGCCAGATGTGGAAGCAGACAATCATGAAGGGATGCCCGAGGGTCTCTTGGTGCTCTCATACATCACGGTGACAGGGGCACTGCCAGGGGTCTTCTGCTGGTACCAGCCATACTGAAAGCTACCCCCAGAGCCACAAATCTCTGCAGCTCGTCCCATGCACACAGGCATCACCAGTGCCTGAACCAGACCACTGGGCAACCAAAGGGCTGAGGCAGGAGCTCTCCCTGTCTGCCCAGGGCATGCCCGGGTCTCCCCAGGTGCCCAACGCGCACGCACCCAGCCACGTGCACTGCAGGCAGCTGTGCAGCTGCAGGGCCCTGGGCAACACTCAGCCTGGGCGAGCTGAAATGCAGCAAAGCCCGGGGACATGGTGGACAAGGGGAAGGGGAACAGGAAAGAAGGGAGACCCCCACACCCGGTGACATGGCCCTGCTGAGCTGAGAGGAAGGGGGAGACTAAACCAACCTCTTGGACATGCAGGATCTCTCTGCCCAGTCAGCATCACCTTGTCATAACCACTGCTGCTGTCGTAGCTCCCACAGTAATAGACGGCCTTGTCCTTGGCTTGGACCCCTGTGATGGTTAACGCGTTCGTGGAGCCAGATGTGGAAGCAGAGAATCGAGAAAGGATGCCCGAGGGTCTGTTGCTATTGGCATAGATCGCAGTGACAGGGCCAGTGACAGGGATCTTCTGCTGGTACCAGGCATAACAGTAACTGCCATAGAAGCTACCACCTCCACAGCAGGTGGTCTCCACAGTTCCTGCCATGTTCACCGATTTTGAGTCTGGCTGAGTCAGCGGTGCCAGGACCAGGGAACCTGGAGAGGGAGAGGAGAGAGGGGAGAAAACGGGGCTCAGCGAGTGCCCTGCACACAAAACCATCTTCATGTACTAAGAAAGGGATCAGCATTACTGGAAGAGGAGAGTCCACAACTGCTCCCTTGAGGGAGGAGGGCAGAAAACCTTTGCCTTTACCTCCAGGCCCTCCCTCACTTCCACATCTCCCTGTGTCACTAAAGCAACACCACTGCTGTCACTGCTCCCACAGTAATAGATGGCCTCGTCCTCGGCTTGGACCCCAGTGATGGTTAACGTGTTCATGGAGCCAGATGTGGAAGCAGAGAATCGTGAAGGGATGTCTGAGGGTCTCTTTGTGCTATCATAGATCATGGTGACAGGGGCACTGCCAGGGTTTTTCTGCTGGTACCAGCCATACCAGCTGCTACTCCCAGAGCAGGTGATCTGCACGGCGTCTCCCAGGTTCGCCAATTTGAGGCCGGTTGAGTCACTGCTGCCTGGACCAGGGAACCTGGTGAGTGAGATGAAAGGGTGCAGAAAACGGGGCTCAGCGAGTGGCCCACATTCACAGACTTCAATGCATAACAGTGGGACAGGGCCAAGGGACTTCCAGTACATCCTCATTGCTCTCTGACACCCCGACACCACCACTGCTGCTGTCCCAGCTAGCACAGTAATAGACAGCCTCATCCTTGGCTTGGACCCCAGTGATGGTTAACGTGTTTGTGGAGCCAGATGTGGAAGCAGAGAATCTTGAAGGGATGCCCGAGGGTCTCTTGTCGTTGGTATAGATCACGGTGACAGGGCCAGTGCCAGGGGTCTTCTGCTGGTACCAGCCATAATAATATTTGCCATCACTGGCAGCGCTACCCCCGGAGCAGGTGATCTGCACGGTGTCTCCTGGGTTCACCGACTTCGAGGCCGGCTGAGTAATCACTGCCTGGACCAGGGAACCTGGAGAGGGCAAGAAGAGAGGGAAGAAAACGGGGCTCAACAAATTAATAAACTCACAGCTGTCCGGCCCCCTCCCCCCAGCTAGCCACCCCTATATATTGTTTAGCATGACGTCAGATGGTATGGAATACCCCTTTGGCTAGTTTGGGTCACCTGTCCTGGGTCTGTCCCCTCCCAGCTCTTACTGCACCCCCAGCCTGCCCGTTGGCAGGACAGAGCAAAAGGCTGAGATGTCCTTGGCTTAGTATAAGCACTGCTCTGCAACAATTAAAGCATCGGGGTGTTATCAGCACCAAGGGACCAGAAACCTGCCTCAGCACCAAAGATCTACTCAGCTCTTAGGGACAAGGGCAGAAAGCCTGCATTTCGATCTGTGCTCTGTCCCTCACGTCCCCATTGCTCTGTGTGACTATACCAGCACCAGCACTGCTGTCCACGCTCCCACAGTAATAGACGGCCTCGTCCTCAGCTTGGACCCCAGTGATGGTTAACATAGCTGTGGAGCCAAATTTGGAATCAGAGAATCGTGAAGGGATGCCCGAGGGTCTCCTGTCGTTATAGTAGATCACAGTGACAGGGGCACTGCCAGGGGTCTTCTGCTGGTACCAGCCATAGTAGCCGTAGCTACTCCCGGAGCAGCTGATCTCCACAGATCCTGCCACATTCACTGATTTCGAGTCTGGCTCAGTCAGTGCTGCCTGGACCAGGGAACCTGGAGAGGGAGAGGAGAGAAAATTGAGATCAGGGAGTACCCCATACACACAGCCCTCACTGAGAAGCAGCAGAACGGGGCCTCTGAGCGTGGAGGCTTTTACTACACCAAGGGACCAACAGCCCTGAACACTGAGACCATGGCCAGAGACCCACAGCCTCACAAGGACACCTGCCAGAACTAGGGATGCTGAATACCACAAACCCTGGAGAAGTGATCGGGCCCTGACCACGTTGGATGAGTAGACCCCAGCCTAGTCCCAGAGATGTCCCAAGGGTCATAGGGCATAAAAGGAGGAATCTCACAGCTATGGCCATGCAGAGGGGCCAGGAACCTGCCTCAGCCCCACAGCCCTGCGCAGCTCTAAGGCACAAAAGCAGAAAGTCTCCATTTCGAGCTGTGCTCTGTCCCTCACTTCCACATTGCTCTGTGTCACTATACCAGCATCAGCACTGCTGTCATAGCTAGCACAGTAATAGACGGCCTCATCCTCGGCTTTGACCCCAGTGATGGTTAACGTGGCTGTGGAGCCAGATTTGGAACCAGAGAATCGTGAAGGGATGCCCGAGGGTCTCTTGTTGTTGTCATAGATCACGGTGACAGGGCCAGTGCCAGGAGTCTTCTGCTGGAACCAGCCATAGTAGCCACTGCTACTCCCAGAGCAGGTGATCTGCACGGTTCCTCCCAGGTTCACCGACTTTGAGGCCGGCTGAGTCAGCGCTGCCTGGACCAGGGAACCTGGAGAGGGAGAGGAGAGAGGGGAGAAAACAGGGTCAGTGAGTGCCCCACACGCACAGCCCTCAGCAGGCAGCAGCGGGACGAGGCCAGGGCCCCATTGCCCAAAGGGCCCGGGCGGGCGCAGCGAGTGTGTCCAGGGCACCTGAGGTGTGGGCGAGCACCGCGAGGAGGAGAGGGGCCCAGGCCATGGCGAGATCCCACCAGCTGCGCGTCCCCACGCCGACAGGGCTGTGCCGCAGACCCCGACTCCCTCTTAAACCCCCGCCCGGCCGCAGCACGGCCCCTCCACACAGCCCCGGCCCCACGGTCTCTGGCAGCCCCTGCCCCAGCGCTCCCCCTGCCCTGGGGGAGCTGGATGTGGTACTTAGGGACGTGGTTCAGTGGGTGACATTGGTGGTATGGGGACGTTGGTTGCTGCTGAGGTGCTCTCCAACCACAACCACTCGCTGATTCTCTGCACATCTGCCCTCGGTGAGCCCCAGCCGAGCCTCCCAGCAGGGCTGAGGGCTGGCAGCAGTGCTTTGCCCCCTGCCTGGCCGCAGGAGCTGCCTTCTCCTCCACGGGGCTCCCCGTGGGGCTCTGCATTAAGCCAGGCCCTGGCCCCAAACTGCAGCAGCGCCTCCTGCCCGCCACAGGACTCGCACCGCACCGTGAGGGGATCCTGGGGCCCTTGACCCCTGGCGGCAGCTGCAGGAGACCGAGGAGGAGAAACACAAGGGTTAGAGATCAGCCAAAGATCCCTCACCGACACCGTGCAGGCTCACACGATCCAAGACACAAACCCACCCGTCTGCACCCAAGCTCCCGGTGCCTCCCTCTGTCTGTGTGCACACCTGGGGATGCCTGCACCATTCGCCAGCAAAGAGCAACTGCAGAGCAAAGAACTGGGATCTCGTGCCCGACAGGAACTGCGTGGGCATCAGGACCTTCAGGGCTACTCAGCAGTAAGGAAACACGCACACGTCCCCCGTGCCTGTGACTCCCAAGCCAGCTGAGGGACTGCAGCAGCCTCACAGCAATCAAGACCAGATGATGACGAGTTCACCTGAACTCAGTACCATGCATCATCCATAAACTGGTCCAGCCAGAGGCAACCCTGCTGTCACCAGCTCACAGCGAGGGTACTGACTTCGAGGCTGGCTGGGTAATTGCTGCCTGGACCAGGGAACCTGGAGAGGGAGAGGAGAGAGGGGAGAAAACGGAGCTCAGCAAGTGCCCCACAAGCACAGCCCTCACTGCACAGAAGCAGTGGAATGAGGCTCCAGTGATGGTTAATGTGGCCGTGGAGCCAGATGCAGAACCAGAGAATTGTGAAGGGATGCCCGAGGGTCTGTAGGTGTTGCTATAGATCACGGTGACAGGAGCACTGCCAGAGGTCTTCTGCTGGAACCAGGCATAGTTGCTGCTACTCCCGGAGCAGGTGATCTGCACGGTTCCTCCCAGGTTCACCGACTTCGAGGCCGGCTGAGTCAGTGCTGCCTGAACCAGGGAACCTGGAGACGGAGAGGAGAGAGGGGGGAAAATGGGGATCAGCGAGTGCCCCACACACACAGCCCTCACCCCACAGTAGCGGGACAAAAACAAACCTGGAGGCTCTTACGACACCGAGGCAGTGACAGCCCTGAACACTGAGCCCATGGCCTGAGCCCCACAGCCTTACAAGGACACCTGCCAGAAAAAGGAATGCTGAATACCACAAACAGTGGAGAAGGGATTGGGCCCGGACCGTGTTGGATGAGTAGACCCCAGCCCAGTCCCAGAGATGTCCCCAGGGCACTGGGGCATGAAAGGGAGGAAACTCACAGCTGTGGCCATGCAGGGGGGCCAGGAACCTGCCTCAGCCCCACAGTGCTGCTGAATGCTTAGGGACAAGTGTAGAAAGCCTCTGTTTCTAGCTGTGGTCCGTCCCTCACTTCCACATTGCTCCGTGTCACTATACCAGCACTAGCACTGCTGTCGTGGCTGCCACAGTAAATAGACTGTCAATGTGAAGCCAGATGCAGAACCAGAGAATCTTGAAGGGATGCACAAGGGTTCCTTGATGTCGTCATAGATCACAGTGACAGGGCCAGTGCCAGGGGTCTTCTGCTGGTACCACCCATAGTAACTGCCAAAGTAGTTGTAGCTACCCACAGAGCAGGTGATCTGCACGTTGTCTCCCAGGTTCCCAGACTTCGAGGCAGTGATGGTTAACGTGGCCGTGGAGCCAGACTGGGAACCAGAGAATCGTGAAGGGATGCCCGAGGGCCTCTGGTTGTTGTCATAGATCACGGTGACAGGACCAGTGCCAGGGGTCTTCTGCTGGTGCCAGCCATAATAATATTTGCCATCACTGCCAGCGCTACTCCCAGAGCAGGTGATCTACACGGTGTCTCCTGGGTTCACAAACTTCGAGGCCAGCTGAGTCAGCGCTGCCTGGACCAGGGAACCTGGAGAGGGAGAGGAAAGAGGGGAGAGAACGGAGCTCAGCGAGTGGTCCACATGCACACACCTCACTGTGCAGCTGCTGGACATCCTCATAGCTCTCTGACACCCTGACACCAACATAGCTGCTGTCGTAGCTCCCACAGTAATAGACGGCCTCGTCCTCGGCTTGGACCCCAGTGATGGTTAACGTGTTCGTGGAGCCAGATGCAGAACCAGAGAATCGTGAAGGGATGCCCGAGGGTCTCTGGTTGTTGCTGTAGATCACAGTGACAGGGGCAGTGACAGGAGTCTTCTGCTGGAACCAGCCATAAACGTAGCTGCTGCTACCCCCAGAGCAGGTGATCTGCACGTTTGTTGTGGTTTTACTTGGGTGGGCGGCTGAGCTCCACCACAACCAATCTCTCTCTCTCCCTCCTCAAAGGGAAAAGAAGAGAAAAACATGATGCAAAGGGCTCAAGGCTTGAGATAAGGACTAGGAGATCACTCAACAATGATCGTGACAGGCAAGACAGTCTCAGCATAGGGAGATAGTAAGATTTATTGCTCATTACCAACAAGCTAGAGAAGTGAGAAACAAAGAAAAGAAGCCAAAAGCACCTTCCCTCCATCTACCCTCTTCCACCTCCTCTCCCCAAGCAGCGCAGGGGAAGAGAGGAACGGGGGTTATGGTCAGTCCATAGCGCTTCTCTGCCGCTCCTTCTCGGTCACTCTCGTCCCCTGTGCTGTGGGGTCCCTCCCACGGGATGCAGTCCTTGATGAACTGATCCAATATGGGCTGCCCACAGGCAGCAGCTCTTCCAGAACTGCTCCAGATATGGGTCCGTAGCACGGGGTCCATCCCTCAGGAGCAAACTGCTCCAACTTGGGTCCCCTACAGGCAGCAGCTCCTGCCAGGTCACCTGCTCCTGCGTGGGCTCCTCTCCACGGGTACAGCTCCGGCCCGGAATCTGCTCTGGCAGGGGTCCTTCACAGGCTACAGCCTGCGTCGGGGCAGGTCCACCTGCTCCACCGTGTTCTCCTCCATGGGCTGCAGCGTGGAACTTGCCCCACCGTGGTACTCCTTGGGCTGCAGGGGGGCGGCTGCTGCACCATGGTCTCTCCAAAGGCCACAGGGGACTTCTGCTCTGTTGCAGGGAGGACCTCTCGCCCTCCTTCTTCACTGACCTTGGTGCCTGCAAGGCTGTTCCTCAATCCTCTCACTCTCCCATATGCTGTGTGGCACAGTGGTTTTTTTTTTTATGTTTTTGTTTCTGTTGTTGTTTTTCTCCTAGTTTCACAGAGTCAAGGTCAGCTGAGTCAGAGCTGGCTGGACCAGGGAACCTAGAGAGAGAGGAGAGAGGGAATAAATCTGGGCTCAGCGATTCTTTAAACTCAGTTTTGGTCCTGTAGAGGGGCCAGGAACCTGTCACAGCCCCACAGCACTGCTCAGCCCTGAGAGTCACGGACAAAAAGCCAGCACAGTACTGCTGTCCCAGCTAGCACAGTAATAGACGGCCTTCTACTCGTCTTATACCTCAGAGATGGTTAAAGTGGCCGTGGAGCCAGATGTGGAACCAGAGGATCGCTTAGGGATGCTCGAGGTTATGTAGGTGTTGCGATAGATCACGGTGACAGGGGCACTGCCAGGGGTCTTCTGCTGGAACCAGCCATAGCTGTTGCTACTCCCAGAGCAGGTGATCTCCACGGTGCCTCCCAGGTTCACAGACTTCGAGGCCATCTGAGTAATCGCTGCCTGGACCAGGGAACCTGGAGAGGGAGAGGAGAGATAACAGGGCTCAGCAAGTGCCCTGCACACAAAACCATCCTCATATACTGGGAAAGGGAACAGCATCACTGCAAGAGAAGAGGCCTGAGCTACACCCATGAGAGAGGAGGACAAAGAAACTGTTTTTATTGCCTGTCTTTCACTCAATTCCACATCTCCCTGCATCACTAAACCAGCACCACTGCTGTCATAGCTCCCACAGTAATAGACGGCCTCGTCCTCAGCTTGGACCCCAGTGATGGTTAACGTGTTTGTGGTGCCAGATGTGGAACCAGAGAATCGTGAGGGGATGCCTGAGGGTCTGTAGGTGTTGCTATAGATCACAGTGACAGGGGCAGTGCCAGGGGTCTTCTGCTGGTACCAGCCATACCAGTAGTTGCCAGCACCATCAGCACTAGCACCAGAGCAGGTGATCTGCACGGTGTCTCCCAGGTTCACTGTCTTTGAGGCTGGCTGAGTCAGCGCTGCCTGGACCAGGGAACCTGGAGAGGGGAGAAAACCGGGCTCAGCAAGTGCCACACAGAGACCTTCCCATGGACTAGGAAAGGGAACACCAGCACTGGAAGAGAAGAGGCCCTTCATATTTAGCTTTGGTCTGTTTCTCACTTCCACATCTCCCTGTGTCACTTAACCAGGAGCACTTGGCTGGTGTGCCTTGTTCCTGTCCCTAAAACAGGCACGGATTTATATTGTCCCCAGTCAAACTGCCTGCTCCCGTTGGTGCCTCTCTTGCTACTGCCTCCAGCTCTCCTTGCAGTGGCCCTGGGACTCTGTCTGTTGTTTGTGTGTGGGGCTGTGGTCCCTGGGTGGGAAGAAGATGTTTTGGCACTGGGACCACCCCCATCCTGCTGCTACATGGTGAGGGCTGTGCGTGTGGGGCACTCACTGAGCCCCGTTTTCTGCCATCTCTCCTCTCCCTCTCCAGGTTCCCTGGTCCAGGCAGCGCTGACTCAGCCGGCCTCGAAGACTGCAAATCCAGGAGACACCGTGCAGATCACCTGCTCTGGGAGCAGTGACAACTACTATGGCTGGTACCAGCAGAAGACCCCTGGCAGTGCCCCTGTCACCGTGATCTATGACGACACCAGGAGACCTTCGGGCATCCCTTCACGATTCTCTGCTTCCACAAACACGTTAACCATCCCTGGGGTCCAAGCTGAGGACAAGGCTGTCTATTACTGCGGGAGCTCCGACAGCACTGGTGGTGTTTCAGTGATGCAGGGAGATGCAGTCCAGAAGCTGGTGCTGGCCTCCAGTTATCCTACTCCGCTTTTCCTGGGTGACCACTTTGGCAGACGAAGTCATAACCTTCAGCAGTTCTTACGGACATTTTGGGAGAGGATTGTCAAGTGATAGAAGTACCTGTTTGCGTGTCTGTTACAGGACAGGGAACGGTGCTGATGCATGTAGAGCCTGAGTGTGATACAGACGGCATGGAATAACGGGTGGGGATTGTGCTGGGTCTGCCTGGGATCGAGTTAGCTCTCCCTGCAGCGGCCCATACAGTGCTGTGCCCTGCACTTGTCACTAGAACACCACTGCTATGACAGCGGTGCTGTGTCTGGTGCTGAGGGGTGCTGGCACAGCACCAGGACTGCCCCCAGCTCCCCCCAGCAGCCTGGGGATGGGCAGGAGGTGGGGAAGGGACATCACCAGCCAGCAGGCCCAAACCGACCAAAGGGATATGGCATGCCATACGAGGTCACACTCAGCAATAAAGGTGGGAAAGGGGAAGGAGAGGGGGGCTCTCATTACAAAGCCATCTGTCTTCCTGAACAACCACTGCACCTATCATGGTCCTGCATGTGGCTCAGCATCGCTTGGTGAGGCAAATGAAAGAATAACTTTTCCTCTTTCTGTGCTTCCACATGGCCTTCGATGTTTTTTTCCCCTTTCTTCCTTTGCTTTTAACTATACCCTCCATAGCTCAAGCTGTGAGCTTTTCCTTTTTTCCTTCCAGCATACTTTCTTCCTCCCCTCTCCTTCTGAGGAGAGGGAGTGAGAGCACGGTTGTGGTCGAGTTCAGCTGCCCAGTGAGGTAAAAGCATCCCAGAGGTACAGACCAGAGTGAAAAACGGAGGCTTTCTGCCCTTCTCCCCGACAGAAGAGGAAGGTTTCTGTCTGCACAGGTGGCCATGGCTGTGAGCATCCTCCGTGTTCTACTTCGCTGTGTGGGAGGCGATGCTGGGGACAGGACTTTCACCATCCCTGTCCCCTCCATGGCACAGCACTGCACTACCCCCAGCCCTGCCACCCATCAACACTGGCAGCCCAGTCCTTCTGCTACTGCCAGAACTGCCTCTGTGCTGGGCTCTGATGCTCCACTGTGGCCGTGGCTGCAGTCCCTGCTCCTCAGATAGTGGCGATCCCCATCCCGCTGCAGCACGGTGAGGGCCGTGCGTGTGGGGCACTCACTGAGCCCTGTTTTCCTCCCCCCCCTCCTCTCTAGGTTCCCTGATATGGGCAACACTTACTCAGCCAGCCTCAAAGTTGGTGAATCCAGGAGACACCGTGCAGATCACCTGCTCCAGGAGTAGCGGTGGCTATGGCTGGTACCAGCAGAAGACCCCTGGCAGTGCCCCTGTCACCGTGATCTATGGCAACACCAACAGCCCCATGCTGCAGCAGCACCTCCTGCCCACCACGGGCCTCACACAGGCACCAGGAGGGGACCGCAGGGCCATCAGAGCTGTTACCAGTCCTCAGGCAGCTCCAGGCACTGCAGAAAGGTTTCATGGCATCGCTCAGGAAGCAAACAGCAGCTCCCTTTCAGGCCCCAGAGAGGCCCCTCAGACTCAGTTCCTGCCCCCATTCTCAGTTAAGGAATAAGTAGGATCCTGTCACATGAAAATATAGGTTTATTCTATGCTTATCTTACATATGTTCAGTCCCAGCAACCACCACCATTGCTACCTCTCCCGGCCAGGAGCACAGCACCTGCTTCTTGGACACATGTTTTTGGATGAACTCATCAAGTTTCTTCTGCTTCAAGCCTCGACCACAAACCAAGACTAAGCTTTACGAGCTCCCAGTCACTGATACAGCCCATTTACAGCTAACATGCTGCTGCAACAGCACCCCCCCGTGGCCTGTCCCCATTTAAACTTGGAAGAGCAGGATGGAGGCAACAAGAAGCTAGCAAGCAGGTTTAACGATGTATCAGTATTTCTTGAACTCAATCCTTTCCACTTTCACATCATCCTCAATTAGTTGGTAGACATAGGTCACAACCGTGGAAGCCTGGATATCCATCAGTACAAACGAAGGGATAATGTTCCTGGAATGAAAACATACTTTGTCAGTTACCTGGATTAGCTTATAATTCTTGTTATTAAGTTATTTTGTGTGAATGTGTTCTAAAATATTGATTGCAAAGGGCTGCAGGGATCAGGGTACTACCACAGCTCAGAGGCAATGGCAGCAGCAGCTCAAACAGAGGTGCAATTCCCAAGAACAGCCCTCAAGATTGGATGTCCCAGCTGCTGCGTGGCTCAGCCCCCGGCAGTGCCTCAAAAGGCCTCATTTCCTACAAGAGGACAGCACACAGCTCCTGGAAGGCACCAGAAGGCAGGACAACTCCAAGAAGCTGCAGCAGCTCACCCCTCTGGTGCTGGCTGGTTCCTGAGCCCGCAAACACGCCAGTGCTAGGCCATCAGGCCCAATTAATGAACTAAAAGTCTCGTTAACAGGGGGAATGTTAGGCTGCATTCTCTGGGAAGAGGAGAGATGACCTGCGTGTCACAGCTGCTCAGCACTGCTCTGCAATGTGGGGGCTCAACACACATATTTGGGGTAACATGCGTGAGCTGTGCTATACCAGGCAGTTCAAGCTCATTTCACTCACGTTTCTAAAGCACTGTAGGCTCCTGTAGCTGATCCTGGGTTGATGTAGAACTTATTTTCATGTTCAAATGCTTCAAATTTGTGCGTGTGTCCTGAGATGAGAATGTCCACATCCAGCTGCCTCTGTAGCAGTGCCAGGCTGGCCACATCACCCCAGGGAATAACCTGATGTCCGTGAATTAACCCAATTCTGAACTGCCCAACAGTTACAACCTTCTGTTCAGGATAACTCAGACTCTGAGAAGGAGAAACACAAGGGTTAGAGATCAGCCAAAGACCCCTCACCGACACCGTGCAGGCTCACGCGATCCAAGACACAAACCCACCCGTCTGCACCCAAGCTCCCAGTGCCTCCCTCTGTCTGTGTGCACACCTGGGGATGCCTGCACCATTCGCCAGCTAAGAGCAACTGCAGAGCAAAGAACTGGGATCTCGTGCCCGACAGGAACTGCGTGGGCATCAGGACCTTCAGGGCTACTCAGCAGTAAGGAAACACGCACACGTCCCCCGTGCCTGTGACTCCCAAGCCAGCTGCAGTGGCTTCACAAGTCACAAGCAGACTTGTACAGGCCTTTGTACAAATTAAGTGCCTGTTTTACCACTGCACACTAAGTCCTCCCTTGTTGCAAATGCAATGAGAAACATCTAGAAAGGTATTTCGTTTCTTCAGTCTTACTTATTCCTATTTCCTATGCCAGCACCTCACCTCTAATTGCCAACACTGAAGGACCTCCCAGGTTTCACTGAGACAACCACAGCATGCAGGACAGCAAACGGGGGAATTAAGAGCAGCAAGAACATTACCTCGGAGTCCCCCCTAACAACGTGAATGTCCCCAGCCAAAGTTCTGAGGTAGTCATAGCTCTCCTTGGTGCAGAGGTTTCCCGTGCACAAGATATGCTGGATCTTTCCTGGAACCAGCAGGTTCTTGAACTTCACGGGCAGACCGCTGCATCGGTGCGGGATGTGAAGGTCCCCGAGTACTAACACCAGCTTCACACACAGGAAAGAGAGAGTTTTAAGCCACGTTACAAAGCCAGTTAGCAGCTCCGGGGCGCTTGCTAATTCCAGCAGCCTTTACAGGCCCGGGATCAGCCCCTCAGTGCCCGAGGGGCCGGCAGGGCAGGCCCACGGTACTCCCCCCGGGCAGCACTGCGGGCTCCAGGCTCTCGCTCCCCGGCGGAGGGAATTCACCACCCAGCAACAGTGGGGGCGCAGCAAGCACCGCGGCAAATCGAGCCTCGGGGCCCGGAGGCACCGCCGCAGCCCCGCGGTGGGAGGCGATGCGGGGCGTCCGCTCACCATCGTGCTGCGCCGCAGAGCTCCGCCCGCCCCGTTACCCCGACGCGGACTGCGGTAACCAGGAAGTGCCGCGCCTCCTTTTCCCCTCCCACAAGCCAATGGCAGCGCTCGCTCCGCCCCACGTGACGCCCCGCTCTCCAATGCCACGCCCCCTAGCGCCCCCTCCCCGAAGGGGGGGTGCGCGGCTGTGCTGCGCATGCGCGCTGGTGCGGTCCCTGCTGCGAGCGGGACCCTAACGAGTTGTGCCCCCCCCACCAAGCATCCCCCCATTTTTCCCATAGCGTTTTTACGTAATCTGCGAGAATTTAACAGAAAAATGCCTCGCCCCCCCTGCGTGCCCATGCTCATAGGGAGCGCCCAGCGGCGCCCGTGACGCCCCGCGCCCCCTGTCCCCCCCTCAGGAGCCGGGGGAGCGCTGGGGGGTGCCACAAAATGGCGGCGGGGGGCGCGGGGGGCACCACAAAATGGCGGCGGCGGGGGGGGGGGCACGATGGCGGCGCGGGGCAGGGCGCACAGACACGAAGCCAGCAGCGCGGTGGTGGGGGAGCGAACATTTTTATTGCCTTGATCAAACCGCAGCCCCTGCCGGCCGCCAGCCCAGGCACCCCGCGGCACGGCCCCGTGCTCCCACCTCCGCTGGGATGAGGGGAGAGTGGGGCTGTGAGGGGAAGGGAGGGGAGGAAGGTGAGGGAGGGAGGGAGGGAGGGAGGGAGGCGGCTGCAGCACCGTGCCAGAGGAGGTCTGTGCCCCTTCCCTCCAGCCCTGCATCGCATCACGGCGCATGGGGCAAGCCGGTTTCGCTCCCTGCTGCTACAGCCAGCTGTTGGTGGAGGACAGCGAGCAGTAATATCTGCCGTTGTCTTCCTCCTGGGCGTCCGTGATGGAGAGGATGCAGGCGTTGAGGGCAAGGTCTTTGGTGGCGAAGAAGCGGTCGGGAATCCTGGCGGGTCTGTGGTTGTCGTACTCCGAGTTGTAGTAGAGCAGGTAGCGGAGGGTCTGCCCTGGGCGCTGCTGGTACCAGGTGATGCCGAAGTCGGTGATGTTGTACTGGGGGCTGAGGGTGCAGGACAGCCGGGCGGTCTGCCCGGGCAGCACCAACACGGTGGTCGGCTGGGTCAGCACCTGCTGAGCCTGGCAGGCTGCACGTACCGGGAATGTGGTTACTGATGGAGAGCCATGCCCCACCGCCCCCAGCCCCAAAACATTCCCCTGCCCTCTTCAGGTGTCCCCGCTGCCCAGCCCTGCTCGTTGCACCATGCAGCTTTAGATCAAACCTCCCAGCTCAGCTGAACATCGCCCGTACACACCTCAGTCCTGCCCACCTTCCCCAGCATCAGCTAGCACAGCCACCCTTCCCTTACCTGTCCCTGCTGTCCCCACCAGCAGCAGGACCACGAAGCCCAGGGCCATGGCAAGGACTAGGATGGGGAGCAGAGGAAGGGAGGCTGTTTTGGAGACAGGCTGTGGTACTGCACAAGCCGGGCTGCTGTGCTGCTGGTGCTGGTGAGGTGTATGTAAATGACACAGGGGGCTGGGGGACTTCAGCTGCCCGTGTCACTCCATTTGCTGCAACTGGTCTTCAGCAAGGGGCCTTGAATCAGTGGGGCGAGAGCCCAGCATCAACACCTTTGCCTCCAGGCACAGCTTGCACATGTCAGCCTGCTCTACTGCCTTTGGTACTGGGGTACAGCGTGGGGACACCACCAAAAACAAGTTGACCTTCTAGAAGGCATTTACTGAGGGACACAGTGCAGGGGGCTGTGGCTGCAGCACAGGTGGTGTCTGGTGAGGAAGGACTGCAGACCGGTAAAGCAAAGAGCTGCCAGAATCAGTGGGTGTGAAGGCCCTCCTGTCTGAAACGCCACCACATGGCATGCACAGCTCTGCAGCCCAGCTCCCAAAGCATCTCTAAGCCCAAGATTTTTGTGAGCGTTTGGGCATGCTCTGTGTTTGAGGGAAAATGGAGCCACAAGATCCGGGACAGGGTCCTGCCTCGTTAGACCATCCCAGTGCTGCATCTCTGGTCCCAAAGACTGAGTACTATAGCCCGCCAGCAAGACGGATGTTCGCTCTGCTTCAACACGCTGCAGTAGTCTCAACAAGGGCTCACGTGCCCAACGGCTCAGCTATTTTTGTCTTCTCTATCAGCTGGTCTAACAAAAGCAAATACTTCCTCCTACACAACCTGGACCAATTTACTGTGATGCAGCCTCCCCAGGGAGCAGTGAGAGCAAAATGAGAGCAGAAAGTGGTGGCTGAGGCTCCTCAGAGCCACCATAATGCCATCGCCTGGGAGCGGGCTGCATGCTCACAGCACAGGAGGCAGCAAGGATTGGGTTGTGCCTGGTGGGACTGCATGGCCCCATGTGTCTCGGCTATGGCACGCAGCTGCCGTGGTCGTACAACCCCACGAGGAGGCTGAAACGCACTGGCCCTGCTGCTCAGGGCTGGGCAGGGATTTGCTGTCTGTGCTTCCCCTGAGGCTGTGCAGTGTTGGAGCATTTTATTGATAGGACAGCGACAGGAACAGAGACATCAGCACCTCTCTGCTGCCCTGGGTTAGAGGAGTCCCCATGCAGGCCTTGCTTCACCCTGCAGAGCTGCCAGGCTTTTCCTGCATGGGAGGAGGACGTGGCTGTGCCTGGTGGGTAGCATCAGCCCCTGGGGTGGTGCAAGGGTTGGGCTGAGCCAGGCTGGACACAGAGCAGCTGAAAGCCAGCTCCACAAGCAGCCAGAACAGCCAGATAGAGCAGAGACTGAATGTACACAGTCTGTCCTCGAGAGGCTTTAATTGAATACAAAAAACAACCATCAAGGGAGAGAAGGCTTTGCTAGGGACCTTGGCATGATACGCAGTGGAGGGGAGCTATCCACAGTGCCATGAGTACAGGAAACCCAGCACGGCTCCCACTGGGCTTTCCTGGGCTGTCATCATTGTCCCCAGTCCCCTGCAGCGGTGTTCCTTCCCGGGAAAGTGAGGAGCTGTGAACAAAAAACAGCCTCAGTTAGCATCGGTGGCCCCTGGGCTCCATCACCAACCCCTGCACTGCTGCAGGAGCCAGCAGTGGCTGTCTCTGCCCGGCACCCCACTCACCCTGCACTCTGCCGTGCTGCCAGTGCTGGCACTGACAGCTTCCCCGCCTGTGGGCTGCCTCGCACCCTCCTCTGCGGGCCTGTGGCAGGGATCCGAAGCGTCCTGCACGGTGCGCTGCCTTCTCAGCTTCATGTGGTGCTTGTCTGAAGCAGAGCAGAGGGGACACAGCTCTGCTGGAGCAGCCCCCGCTGAAATAGCATGACTCTAACACAGCCTTCCTGCTCACAGACCAGGACTGGTCGCTAGCAGAAGGATTTTCCTGATGGATTTACCTCAGTATAATGGGCTGCTCTGCACCTCCTTGCAGCCCAAAGGCTGAAAGACACGGCAGTCTTCTACCTAGTATTCTGCCAGGCCATGGAGGAGCTTTCAGCCTCCTGTCGCTCCTCCTCATGACAGCAGGGGAGAGCAGCGGCCTGATGCAGTGCCACCCACGCCAGTCCCAGCTGCTCCCAGTGCCCCACGCTTGGCCGAGCCCACAAGGGATGCAGCGAGGTGTCAGCAGAGGACACAGCGCAGGGCAGGTGAGGGCCTGGCCATGTTGCTGGAGAGCCAGAGTCCTCACAGCAAGGCAGGATACAGCTCAGGCCACTGCTGTGATAAGGCCTGAGGTGATGTCTGGGTGAAGCCCAGTATCCTTCCCAGTATTACTTACACACAAAGTACGAGCACAGAGCCATGACGGCAAACTCAACAATCCACAAAATGACCAGCAGGACAGCCGAGGAGCCTAGAAAGGAGAACAGAGCCTTGTACTCCTAGTTCATATTGTCATGTACACTGGGACGCGCAAACCTGCCAGCGGGTTGGTGGTTTCAGTGAAAACGTGGAAGGATCCGATCTCTGCAGCTGGGGGCCGTGGGTAAGACGTTGAAGAAAAGATGTGAAAAAAGGCTAACAGCAGTGAGGAGGCCCATCATGGGCATGATCAAACGCAGGGTGCCTGCCCCTGGTGTGAGGATGAGGGAACGGGAGCACAAGAACCAGCACAAATTGTAAGAGCTTCTTCTGAAGTATGAATCACATCTTTTTGGCACCAAATCAGCAGGGACACGGCATGTCCTACACTTCAGAATAGGGACCTGCTTCATCCTCACATCTGGTATTTCCCAGTTGAGTCATGGTGAGTCCAAATTACTGCAAAATTGCAACTAACTGTGTTCTGGATTAATTGGCCGGGCTGCAAACACAGCAAACAATTCTGCTGGGATTTGTTACTGAGTTACCCTGGATAAAGGTACTTGTACACATTAAAGTAAATGCATTAAAAATCCATGTCTTCGTTAGGTAGAAATGAAATTCTGTTCCTGAAATGAAATACCTGTTCCTGAACCTTTAACCATCAAGGCAACCAGTATCTTTTCCAGATAACCCCCTGCAGCAAGGGGCACGTAACCCGTGTCTCTTCACAGATGACATTCTGTGGTTTTGTAGACACTTTAAATTTATCCGTGCGTCTCACTTTCATGTTCTGTGACTCTGCAAAGCTTTACCATTGCAGTACAACAGCAGCTCACACTCTGGGCAGCCCGCCCTCTCAGCCCGTTGCAGGTAGGAGCGTGCTGCAGACACAGCTCCAGCTGCTGCCTGCCTGCACTCCCCACGCTCTGCAGGACAGCGCAAGGCGAATGAGAAGCACCCCGCACGTTGGGATGTGTCCCAGCTGAGGAGTGTCACACGCACCCTGTCATCAAGCCCCGAGCAGATCTAGCCCGTGGGTTAGACTGACTGTGAAATACGAAGCCTTAGCAGAGCAGAAAGCTTTCTCTTGCTCACAAGGTCCCAGAAAACAAGCTCACCTTGCACAGCGAGGTGGGTTCTCGTCCCTCTCTGCCAGCCTGAAAGCTCTCCCAGGCCCTCACACTGGTACCAGCCGCTGTCCTTCTCTTCCAGCCCGGTAATGGTGAGATGGCTCCGGTGATTTTCCAGGTCAAATACGCTCTGGAAACGACTTCCAGTGCTGCCGCTGTTGTTCTGGAAACTGGACGTGAGGTGCCACGCCACAAGTCGGGGTGGGCTCTGGTCTTGCTCGTGCAGCCAAAAGAGGTAGGTGAAGCTGCCGGGCAGCTTGGCGGGGAAGTCACAGTCCAAGGTGACTTCGCCTCCTGGAGGTTCAGAGAAGCTGAGGCCCCCAGAGGCTGCCCACGGCTGCCGACCTGCAAAGAAGAGAGGTTCACGTGGGTGCTCATGTCAGAGCTGCTTTGATGCCTGTATACCGCCAGCTCGGGCAAAGCACCGTGCCCACAAAAGTTGTTGGCGCTGCACAAGCCAGTGGGAACGTAAAACAGAGCTCTGTAAGGCCAGGTGCTGCAATGCAAACCATTCTCCCTTTCTCACCACAGGGCCAGGTCCCTTGCCTGAGCTCTGTCCAACACTTCCCAAAGGCCTGGGGAAGCCTCTTGATGACAAGAGAGGGCTACGCTTGCTCAGGGATGCGCAGGTGGAATGCTGGAGGGACAGAAAGGGGAAAGCAGGAGAGACGGACTCACCTCTAACGAGCAGGTGAGTCACCTTTTCGGTCGGGTTGCTGCTCCCTATCTTCACATAGCAGTGGTAAGGGCCAGTGTCGTTCATAAGCACCTCTGAGATGTTGAGAAAGCTCACGCTCCTTTCATAATCCACAGTGCCGCTGAAGTGACCTTCGCTGCGATGCACACAGGAGGCATTGGGCCGCCTCATCCTAAACTGCAGGATCCTTCTCGAGATGTTCCTATGGCTCCAGACGAACTCATCGAAGTAATCACCGCTGACATTGTGCTTGCGGAAAGGACACTCCATCACCACAGGCTCCCCTTCGGTCACGAGAACCACTCGACTCTGAGGACGTCCAAGCGTCCCTGCACCTGAAAGCGAGAGTTGGAGGAGAGCCCCGACTCCTGCTCCCAGGCAAGCAGCAGGCTCACTGGCTCCATCCTGCACCACTGCGCTGCCTTCAGGTATTGAGCACAGAGCAAACGCCCCAGGCGAGGGCCCGACAGCTGCCCCACCACTTCCATCTCTTTGGGTGGCACACGGATGCCCCAACCAACTTCTCCCTCCCTAAACCTCTCCCTAGCTCCAGACAGAGCCGCAGGAAGCCTGGGGCTCATCTGCATGCCCAGTGAACCCTAAAGCCACGGGAGTCCCCAGTACTCACAGTACCCTGCAGAAGGTAAGATCTCATCAACTGAAATACGCGATGGGGAAGTGGCAGCGAAGGTTTCACACCAGCAACTGTCAAAACCTAGCAGGCTTATTATTTTTGGCTATCAGCACATTATATCTTGATCAACAAACGGATGCACTCAGGTTCCTTACACCGTGCCTCTGAGCTAGTATTTCTGGCTCCAGTTCAGCACCCAGGCACTTTTACAGAAGACATCAGGAGCTGTTTGATCGCTTCCGTCAAGTTCAAGGGTCTCTAAGCAGGCCCAACATGGCTGGGGACAACAAGCAGCACTAGGGAGTAAGGCTTCCCAAGCACACCCACCCAAAAAATCTCAAACCAGGGCGGGGCTGAGGCGGTTCAGTCCCAGTGCCTCCCAGCAGGGCGAGGGGACAGAGCAGGCACTTACCCCAGGGCAGGAGCAGCAGCGGCAAGAGGGCGAGGGCGAGCGCCATGCCCAGCCCGGGCACACTGCAGCAGCCAAGACAGGAGGAGGCCTGTGAGCAGCACCCGGCCTCCCACCTCGCAGGGAGGAGCTGCCCGCACGCTACGCGCAGGACGGTGTGAAACAGCTCCGCCAACAGCCCTCAGCATGGGCTGTCCCTCAGCGTGGCTTTGTCCCACCAGGTCACGTCTGTTTGGGACCAAGCCCAGGGCACAGGGAGGCCGCAGCCGCCCGTCATGCTGGGGTCTGCTCAAGGCAACGGCACGGGGTTGCCCCCAGCCTCTCGGCTGCCCAAGGCAGCCCCCAGGTCTGGCCCCTGCTGTGCTCGGAGGCAGGAGAGGAGCCCACCCGCTGGAGGATACAGCCCCTGTGGGGCAGGGGGCAAAGTGCTCCCCGTGCCTTCCCACCAAGCTGCCCTGGCGTGAGGCTGAGCCCCTGGGGCAGGGCAGAGTATGAACACCCAGGCTGGGGCAAGGGGGCAACTTCCTCCACATAAGAATCACTTTTAATCACAGGAACGTGCTCTCCATGCCCGTTCCGCTTGCTCCAGGGACTCTCCCGACCCACACTGGGCTCTGTCACCACCCTGAGAGCAGAAATACCAAGCAGAGGTGCACAAAATCTCCCGGTGCCTTGGAACACAGCCCCCCTGCTGTGGTCATATCTTGGCTCACGTGCCCAACGGCTCAGCTATGTTTCGTGTTCTCTATCAGCTGGTCTAACAAAAGCAAATACTTCCCCCTACGCAACCTGGACCAATTTACTGTGATGCAGCCTCCCCAGGGAGCAGTGAGAGCAAAATGAGAGCAGAAAGTGGTGGCTGAGGCTCCTCAGAGCCACCATAATGCCATCGCCTGGGAGTGGGCTGCATGCTCACAGCACAGGAGGCAGCAAGGTTTGGGTTGTGCCTGGTGGGACTGCATGGCCCCGTGTGTCTCGGCTGTGGCACGCAGCTGCCGTGGTCGTACAACCCCACGAGGAGGCTGAAACGCACTGGCCCTGCTGCTCAGGGCTGGGCAGGGATTTGCTGTCTGTGCTTCCCCTGAGGCTGTGCAGTGTTGGAGCACTTTATTGATAGGACAGCGACAGGAACAGAGACATCAGCACCTCTCTGCTGCCCTGGGTTAGAGGAGTCCCCATGCAGGCCTTGCTTCACCCTGCAGAGCTGCCAGGCTTTTCCTCCACGGGAGGAGGACGTGGCTGTGCCCGGTGGGTAGCATCAGCCCTAGAGGATGGTGCAAGGGTTGGGCTGAGCCAGGCTGGACACAGAGCAGCTGAAAGCCAGCTCCACAAGCAGCCAGAACAGCCAGATAGAGCAGAGACTGAATGTACACAGTCTGTCCTCGAGAGGCTTTAATTGAATACAAAAACCAACCATCAAGGGAGAGAAGGCTTTGCTAGGGACCTTTGCATGATACGCAGTGGAGGGGAGCTATCCACAGTGCCATGAGTACAGGAAACCCAGCACGGCTCCCACTGGGCTTTCCTGGGCTGTCATCATTGTCCCCAGTCCCCTGCAGCGGTGTTCCTTCCCGGGAAAGTGAGGAGCTGTGAACAAAAAACAGCCTCAGTTACCATCGGTGGCCCCTGGGCTCCATCGCCAACCCCTGCACTGCTGCAGGAGCCAGCAGTGGCTGTCTCTGCCCGGCACCCCACTCACGCTGTACTCTGCCGTGCTGCCAGCGCTGGCACTGACAGCTTCCCTGCCTGCGGGCTGCCTCGTGCTGTCCTCTGCGGGCCTGCGGCACGGATCCGAAGCATCCTGCACGGTGCGCTGCCTCCTCAGCTTCTTGTGGTGCTTGTCTGAAGCAGAGCAGAGGGGACACAGCCCTGCTGGAGCAGCCCCCGCTGAAATAGCACGGCTCTAACACAGCCTTCCTGCTCACAGACCGGGACTGGTCGCTAGCAGAAGGATTTTCCTGATGGATTTACCTCAGTATAATGGGCTGCTCTGCACCTCCTTGCAGCCCAAAGGCTGAACCCCGTATCACACCAACTGCTGAAAGACACAGCAGTCTTCTACCTAGTATTCTGCCAGGCCATGGAGGAGCTTTTGGCCTCCTGTCGCTCCTCCTCGTGACAGCAGGGGAGACAGCGGCCTGATGCAGTGCCACCCACACGAGTCCCAGCTGCTCAAGGTGCCCCACGCTTGGCCGAGCACACAAGGGATGCAGCGAGGTGTCAGCAGAGGACACAGCGCAGGGCAGGTGAGGGCCTGGCCATGTTGCTGGAGAGCCAGAGTCCTCACAGCAAGGCAGGATACAGCTCAAGCCACTGCTGTGATAAGGCCTGAGGTGATGTCTGGGTGAAGCCAAGTATCCTTCCCTTTATTACTTACACACAAAGTACGAGCACAGAGCTATGACGACAAACGCAACACTCCCCAAAACGACCAGCAGGACAGCCGAGGAGCCTAGAAAGGAGAACACAGCCTTGTACTTCTAGTTCATATTGTTATGTACACTGGGACGCGCAAACATGCCAGCAGGTTGGTGCTTTCAGTGAAAACGTGGAAGGCTCCGACCTCTGCAGCTGGGGGCCGTGGGTAAGACGTTGAGGAAAAGCTGTGAAAAAAGGCTAACGGCAGTGAGGAGGCCCATCATGGGCATGATCAAACGCAGGGTGCCTGCCCCTGGTGTGAGGATGAGGGAACGGGAGCAAAAGAACCAGCACAAATTTTAAGAGCTTCTCCTCAAATATGAATCACATCTTTTTGGACTAAATCAGCAGGAACACGGCATGTCCTACACTTCAGAACAGGGGCCTGCTTCATCCTCACATCTGGTATTTCCCAGTTGAGTCATGGTGAGTCCAAATTACTGCATAATTGCAACTAACTGTGTTCTGGATTGATTGGCCGGGCTGCAAAATCAGCAAACAATTCTGCTGGGATTTGTTACTGAGTTACCCTGGATAAAGGTACTTGTACACATTAAAGTAAATGCATTAAAAATCCATGTCATCGTTAGGTAGAGATGAAAATTGGTTCCCAAACCTTGAACCATCAAGGCAACCAGTATCTTTTCCAGATAACCCCCCCGCAGCAAGGGGCACGTAACCTGTATCTCTTCACAGATGACGTTCTGTGGTTTTGTAGACACTTTAAATTTATCCGTGCATCTCACTTTCATGTTTTCTGACCTTGCAAAGCTTTACCATTGCAGCACA
The DNA here is from genome assembly GCF_963932015.1 of Anas acuta. NCBI lineage: Eukaryota > Metazoa > Chordata > Aves > Anseriformes > Anatidae > Anas > Anas acuta. Next base: position 9,259,962 of record NC_088995.1, on the reverse strand, counting down.
ACAGCAGCTCACACTCTGGGCAGCCCGCCCTCTCAGCCCGTTGCAGGTAGGAGCGTGCTGCAGACACAGCTCCAGCTGCTGCCTGCCTGCACTCCCCACGCTCTGCAGGGCAGCGCAAGGCGAACTAGAGGCACCCCGCACGTTGGGATGTGTCCCAGCTGAGGAGTGTCACACGCACCCTGTCATCAAGCCCCGAGCAGATCTAGCCCGTGGGTTAGACTGACTGTGAAATACAAAGCCTTAGCAGAGCAGAAAGATTTCACTTGCCCACAAGGTCCCAGAAAACAAGCTCACCTTGCACAGCGAGGTGGGTTCTCGTCCCTCTCTGCCAGCCTGAAAGCTCTCCCAGGCCCTCACACTGGTACCAGCCGCTGTCCTTCTCTTCCAGCCCAGTAATGTTGAGATGACTCCTGTGATTTTCCAGGTCAAATACGCTCTGGAAACGACTTCCAGTGCTGCCGCTGTTGTTCTGGAAACTGGATGTGTTTGTCCATGCCACGAGTCGGGGTGGGCTCTGGTCTTGCTCGTGCAGCCAAAAGAGGTAGGTGAAGCTGCCGGGCAGCTTGGCGGGGAAGTCACAGTCCAAGGTGACTTCGCCTCCTGGAGGTTCAGAGAAGCTGAGGCCCCCAGAGGCTGCCCACGGCTGCCGACCTGCAAAGAAGAGAGGTTCACGTGGGTGCTCATGTCAGAGCTGCTTTGATGCCTGCATACCGCCAGCTCGGGCAAAGCACCGTGCCCACAAAAGTTGTTGGCGCTGCACAAGCCAGTGGGAACGTAAAACAGAGCTCTGTAAGGCCAGGTGCTGCAATGCAAACCATTCTCCCTTTCCCACCACAGGGCCAGGTCCCTTGCCTGAGCTCTGTCCAACACTTCCCAAAGGCCTGGGGAAGCTTCTCGATGACAAGAGAGGGCTACGCTTGCTCAGGGATGCGCAGGTGGAATGCTGGAGGGACAGAAAGGGGAAAGCAGGAGAGACAGACTCACCTCTAACGAGCAGGTGAGTCACCTTTTCGGTCGGGTTGCTGTTCCCTATCTTCACATAGCAGTGGTAAGGGCCAGTGTCGTTCATAAGCACCTCTGAGATGTTGAGAAAGCTCACGCTCCTTGCAAAATCCACAGTGCCGCTGAAGTGACCTTCGCTGCGATGCACACAGGAGGCATTGGGCCGCCTCATCCTAAACTGCAGGATCCTTCTCGAGATGTTCCTATGGCTCCAGATGAACTCATGGAAGGAATGTCCACTGCCGTTGTGCTTGCGGAAAGGACACTCCATCACCACAGGCTCCCCTTCGGTCACGAGAACCACTCGACTCTGAGGACGTCCAAGCGTCCCCGCACCTGAAAGCGAGAGTTGGAGGAGAGCCCCGACTCCTGCTCCCAGGCAAGCAGCAGGCTCACTGGCTCCATCCTGCACCACTGCGCTGCCTTCAGGTATTGAGCACAGAGCAAACGCCCCAGGCGAGGGCCCGACAGCTGCCCCACCACTTCCATCTCTTTGGGGGGGAACAAGGATGCCCCAACCAACTTCTCCCTCCCAAAACCTGTCCCTCGCTCCAGACAGAGCCGCAGGCACCCCAGGGCTCATCTGCATGCCCAGTGAACCCTAAAGCCACGGGAGTCCCCAGTACTCCCAGTACCCTGCAGAAGGTAAGATCTCATCAACTGAAATACGCGATGGGGAAGCGGCAGCGAAGGCTTCACACCAGCAACTGTCAAAACCTAGCAGGCTTAATATTTTTAGCTATCAGCACATTATATCTTGATCAACAAACGGATGCACTCAGGTTCCTTACACCGTGCCTCTGAGCTAGTATTTCTGACTCCAATTGAGCACCCAGGCACTTTTGCAGAAGACATCGGGAGCTGTTTGATCGATTCCCTCAATTTCAAGAGTCTCTAAGGAGGCCCAGTGTGACTGGGGACAACAAGCAGCACGAGGGAGTAAGGCTTCCCAAGCACACCCACCCAAAAAATCTCAAACCAGGGCGGGGCTGAGGCGGTTCAGTCCCAGTGCCTCCCAGCAGGGCGAGGGGACAGAGCAGGCACTTACCCCAGGGCAGGAGCAGCAGCGGCAGGAGGGCGAGGGCGAGCGCCATGCCCAGCCCGGGCACACTGCAGCAGCCAAGACAGGAGGAGGCCTGTGAGCAGCACCCGGCCTCCCACCTCGCAGGGAGGAGCTGCCCGCACGCTATGCGCAGGACGGTGTGAAACAGCTCCGCCAACAGCCCTCAGCACGGGCTGTCCCTCGGCGTGGCTTTGTCACAGAATCACAGAATTTCTAGGTTGGAAGAGACCTCAAGATCATCGAGTCCAACCTCTGACCTAACGCTAACAGTCCCCACTAAACCATATCCCTAAGCTCTACATCTAAACGTCTTTTAAAGACTTCCAGGGACAGTGACTCCACCACCTCCCTGGGCAGCCTGTTCCAGTGCCTAACAACCCTTTCAGTAAAGAAGTTCTTCCTCATATCTAACCTAAAACTCCCCTGGTGCAACTTTAGCCCATTCCCCCTCGTTCTGTCACCAGGCACGTGGGAGAACAGGCCAACCCCCACCTCACTACAGCCTCCTTTAAGGTATCTGTAGAGAGCAATAAGATCACCCCTGAGCCTCCTCTTCTCCAGGCTGAACAAGCCCAGCTCCCTCAGCCGCTCCTCGTAGGACTTGTTCTCCAGGCCCCTCACCAGCTTCGTCGCCCTTCTCTGGACTCGCTCAAGCACCTCGATGTCCTTCTTGTAGCGAGGGGCCCAAAACTGAACACAGTACTCGAGGTGCGGCCTCACCAGAGCCGAGTACAGGGGGACGATCACCTCCCTAGCCCTGCTGGTCACACTGTTTCTGATACAAGCCAGGATGCCGTTGGCCTTCTTGGCCACCTGAGCACACTGCTGGCTCATATTCAGCCGACTGTCCACCATCACTCCCAGGTCCTTCTCTGCCTGCCAGCTCTCCAACCACTCATCTCCCAGCCTGTAGCTCTGCTTGGGGTTATTGCGCCCCAGGTGCAGGACCCGGCACTTGGCCTTGTTGAACTTCATGCAGTTGACCTCAGCCCATCGGTGCAGCCTATCCAGATCCTCCTGCAGAGCCTTCCTACCCTCGAGCAGATCGACACATGCGCATAGCTTGGTGTCATCTGCAAACATACTGAGGGTGCACTCAATGCCCTCGTCCAAATCATTGATGAAGATATTAAAGAGGACCGGCCCCAGCACCGAGCCCTGGGGGACGCCACTAGTGACTGGCCTCCAACTGGACTTGACTCCGTTTATCACGACTCTTTGGGCCCGGCTATCCAGCCAGTTTCTAACCCAACGAAGTGTGCGCCAGTCCAAGCCAAGAGCAGCCAGTTTCTTGAGGAGAATGCTGTGGGAGACGGTGTCAAAAGCCTTGCTGAAGTCAAGGTTGACCACATCCACAGCCTTTCCCTCATCCACCCAGCGCGTCACTTTGTCATAGAAGGAGATCAGGTTCGTCAAGCAGGATCTGCCTTCCATAAACCCATGCTGACTGGGCCTGATCGGCTGCTTGCCCTGCAAGTGCCGCATGATGACTCTCAAGAGGATCTGCTCCATGAGCTTCCCTGGTACTGAGGTCAAACTGACAGGCCTGTAGTTCCCTGGGTCAGTCCTCCAGCCCTTCTTGTAGATGGGTGTCACATTTGCTAGCCGCCAGTCAACTGGGACCTCCCCCGATAGCCAGGACTGCTGATAAATGATGGATAAGGGCTTGGTCAGCTCCTCTGCCAGTTCTCTCAGTACCCTTGGGTGGATCCCATCTGGCCCCATCGATTTGTGCACATCCAAGTGCCGTAGCAGGTCACCAACCAGTTCTTCGTGGATGGGGAGGGCCACATCCTGCTCCCCATCCCCTTCCACCAGTTCAGGGTACTGGGTATCCAGAGAACAACCGGTATTGCCGCTAAAGACTGAGGCAAAGCAGGCATTGAGCACCTCCGCCTTTTCCTCATCTCTTGTAACTAAGTTTCCCCCCGCATCCAGTAAAGGATGGAGATTCTCCTTAGTCCTCCTTTTTGTGTTGATGTATTTATAAAAACGTTTTTTGTTATCTTTAACGGCAGTAGCCAGATTGAGCTCCAGACGAGCTTTGGCCTTCCTAATTTTGTCCCTGCACAGCCTCGCTACATCCTTATAGTCCTCTCTAGTGGCCTGCCCGCTTTTCCAAAGATTATAAACCCTCTTTTTTCTCCTAAGCTCAAGCCACAGTTCTCTGTTGAGCCAGGCTGGTCTTCTTCCCCGCTGGCTGGTCTTTGGGCACTTGGGAACAGACCGCTCCTGCGCCATTAAGATTTCCCTCTTGAAGAGTGCCCAGCCTTCCTGGACCCCTCTGCCCTTCAGAACCGCCTCCCAAGGGACTCCACCAACTAGTGTGCTGAGCAGCCCAAAGTCAGCCCTCCGAAAGTCCAATACAGTGGTTTTACTGCTCCCCACCAGGTCACGTCTGTTTGGGACCAAGCCCAGGGCACAGGGAGGCCGCAGCTGCCCGTCATGCTGGGGTCTGCTCAAGGGAACGGCACGGGGTTGCCCCCAGCCTCTCGGCTGCCCAAGGCAGCCCCCCAGGTCCATTACCTGCTGTGCTCGGAGGCAGGAGAGGAGCCCACCTGCTGGAGGACACAGCCCCTGTGGGGCAGGGGGCAAAGTGCTCCCCGTGCCTTCCTACCAAGCTGCCCTGGCGTGAGGCTGAGCCCCTGGGGCAGGGCAGAGTGTGAACACCCAGGCTGGGGCAAGGGGGCAACTTCCTCCACATAAGAATCACTTTTAATCACAGGAATGTGCTCTCCATGCCCATTCCGCTTGCTCCAGGGACTCTCCCGACCCACACTGGGCTCTGTCACCACCCTGAGAGCAGAAATACCAAGCAGAGGTGCACAAACTCTCCCGGTGCCTTGGAACACAGCCCCCCTGCTGTGGTCATATCTTGGCTCATGTTCCCAACAGCTCAGCTATGTTTCATCTTCTGTATCAGCTGGTCTAACAAAAGCAAACACTTCCCCATACACAACCTGGACCAATTTACTGTGACGCAGCCTCCCCAGGGAGAAGTGAGAGCAAAATGAGAGCAAAAGGTGGTGGCTGAGGCTCCCCAGAGCCACCATAATGCCATCGCCTGGGAGCGGGCTGCGTGCTCGCAGCACAGGAGGCAGCAAGGTTTGGGTTGTGCCTGGTGGGACTGCATGGCCCCGTGTGTCTGGGCTATGGCACGCAGCTGCCGTGGTCGTACAACCCCACGAGGAGGCTGAAACGCACTGGCCCTGCTGCTCAGGGCTGGGCAGGGATTTGCTGTCTGTGCTTCCCCTGAGGCTGTGCAGTGTTGGAGCATTTTATTGATAGGACAGCGACAGGAACAGAGACATCAGCACCTCTCTGCTGCCCTGGGTTAGAGGAGTCCCCATGCAGGCCTTGCTTCACCCTGCAGAGCTGCCAGGCTTTTCCTCCACGGGAGGAGGACGTGGCTGTGCCCGGTGGGTAGCATCAGCCCCAGACGATGGTACAAGGGTTGGGCTGAGCCAGGCTGGACACAGAGCAGCTGAAAGCCAGCTCCACAGGCAGCCAGAACAGCCAGGTAGAGCAGAGACTGAATGTACACAGTCTGTCCTCAAGAGGCTTTAATTGAATACAAAAAACAACCATCAAGGGAGAGAAGGCTTTGCTAGGGACCTTTGCATGATACACAGTGGAGGGGAGCTATCCACAGTGCCATGAGTACAGGAAGCACAGCACGACTCCCACTTGGTCTTCCTGAACTGTCATCATTGTCCCCAGTCCCCTGCAGCGGTGTTCCTTCCCGGGAAAGTGAGGAGCTGTGAACAAAAAACAGCCTCAGTTACCGCCCAGCAGCCCCATCCCTGGCCCCAGGGCTCCGTCACCAACCCCTGCACTGCTGCAGGACCCAGCAGTGGCTGTCTCTGCCCGGCACCCCACTCACGCTGTACTCTGCCGTGCTGCCAGCGCTGGCACTGACAGCTTCCCCGCCTGTGGGCTGCCTCGTGCTGTCCTCTGCGGGCCTGTGGCACGGATCCGAAGCATCCTGCATGGTGCGCTGCCTCCTCAGCTTCTTGTGGTGCTTGTCTGAAGCAGAGCAGAGGGGACACAGCTCTGCTGGAGCAGCCCCCGCTGAAATAGCACGGCTCTAACACAGCCTCCCTGCTCACAGACCGGGACTGGTCGCTAGCAGAAGGATTTTCCTGATGGATTTGCCCCACTATAACGGCCTGCTCTGCACCTCCTTGCAGCCCAAAGGCTGAAGCCCGTATCACACCAACTGCTGAAAGACACAGCAGTCTTCTACCTAGTATTCTACCAGGCCATGGAGGAGCTTTCGGCCTCCTGTCGCTCCTCCTCGTGACAGCAGGGGAGAGCAGCGGACTGATGCAGTGCCACCCACGCCAGTCCCAGCTGCTCCCAGTGCCCCACGCTTGGCCGAGCCCACAAGGGATGCAGCGAGGTGTCAGCAGAGGACACAGCACAGGGCAGGTGAGGGCCTGGCCATGTTGCTGGAGAGCCAGAGTCCTCACAGCAAGGCAGGATACAGCTCAGGTCACTGCTGTGATAAGGCCTGAGGTGATGTCTGGGTGTCCTGGTTTCAGTTAGGACAGAGTTAATTTTCTTCCTAATAGCTGGTAGAATGCTATGTTTTGGCATGGGGTGAGAAGAGTGCTGATGACACCCCGATGTTTTAATTGTTGCAGAGCAGTGCTTACACCAAGCCAAGGACGTCTCAGCTTCTTGCACTGACCTGCCAGAGGGCAGGCTGGGGGTGCAGCAGGAGCTGGGAAGGGACAGACCGAGGACAGCTGACCCAAACTGGTTAAAGGGGTATTCCATGCCATCTGGGGTCATGCTGAACAATAGATAGGGGTGGCTAGCCGGGGGGGGGGGGGCAGACTGCTCGGGGTTCGTCTGGGCATCGGTCAGCGGCTGGTGAGCAATTGCATTGTGCATCACTAGTTTGTACACATTACTAGTAGTAGTACTATTACAATCATTATTGTTATTATTATTTTCCTGTCTTAAGAAACTGTCTTTATCGCAACTCACGGGCTTCACTTTCACATTTCTCTCCCCCATCCCGGACAGGGAGCGGGGAGGGTGAGCGAACAGCTGTGTGGTGTTTAGCTGCCGGCCAGGTTAAACCATGACACTGGGTGAAGCCCAGTATCCTTCCCAGTATTACTTACACAGAAAGTAAGAGCACAGAGCCATGACGACAAACGCAACACTCCCCAAAACAACCAGCAGGACAGCCGAGGAGCCTAGAAAGGAGAACACAGCTTTGTACTCCCGGTTCATATTGTCATGTACACTGGGATGCGCAAACATGCCAGCGGGTTGGTGCTTTCAGTGAAAACGTGGAAGGCTCCGACCTCTGCAGCTGGGGGCCGTGGGTAGGATGTTGAGGAAAAGCTGTGAAAAAAGGCTAACGGCAGTGAGGAGGCCCATCATGGGCATGATCAAACACAGGGTGCCTGCCCCTGGTGTGAGGATGAGGGAACGGGAACACAAGAACCAGCACAAATTTTAAGAGCTTCTCCTCAAATATGAATCACATCTTTTTGGCACCAAATCAGCAGGGACACGGCATGTCCTACACTTCAGAATAGGGACCTGCTTCATCCTCACATCTGGTATTTCCCAGTTGAGTCATGGTGAGTCCAAATCACTGCAAAATTGCAACTAACTGTGTTCTGGATTAATTGGCCGGGCTGCAAACACAACAAACAATTCTGCTGGGATTTGTTACTGAGCTACCCTGGATAAAGGTACTTGTGCACATTAAAGTAAATGCATTAAAAATCCATGTCTTCGTTACGTAGAAATGAAATTGGTTCCTGAACCTTGAACCATCAAGGCAACCAGTATCTTTTCCAGATAACCCCCTGCAGCAAGGGGCACGTAACCCGTGTCTCTTCACAGATGACGTTCTGTGGTTTTGTAGACACTTTAAATGTATCCGTGCATCTCACTTTCATGTTCTGTGACTCTGCAAAGCTTTACCGTTGCAGCACAACAGCAGCTCACACTCTGGGCAGCCCGCCCTCTCAGCCCGTTGCAGGTAGGAGCGTGCTGCAGACACAGCTCCAGCTGCTGCCTGCCTGCACTCCCCACGCTCTGCAGGGCAGCGCAAGGAGAACGAGAGGCACCCTGCACGTTGGGATGTGTCCCAGCTGAGGAGTGTCACACGCACCCTGTCATCAAGCCCCGAGCAGATCTAGCCCGTGGGTTAGACTGACTGTGAAATACAAAGCCTTAGCAGAGCAGAAGGCTTTCTCTTGCTCACAAGGTCCCAGAAAACAAGCTCACCTTGCACAGTGAGGTGGGTTCTCGTCCCTCTCTGCCAGCCTGAAAGCTCTCCCAGGCCCTCACACTGGTACCAGCCGCTGTCCTTCTCTTCCAGCCCGGTAATGGTGAGATGGCTCCGGTGATTTTCCAGGTCAAATACGCTCTGGAAACGACTTCCAGTGCTGCCGCTGTTGTTCTGGAAACTGGACGTGAGGTGCCACGCCACAAGTCGGGGTGGGCTCTGGTCTTGCTCGTGCAGCCAAAAGAGGTAGGTGAAGCGGCCAGGCAGCTTGGCGGGGAAGTCACAGTCCAAGGTGACTTCGCCTCCTGGAGGTTCAGAGAAGCTGAGGCCCCCAGAGGCTGCCCACGGCTGCCGACCTGCAAAGAAGAGAGGTTCACGTGGGTGCTCATGTCAGAGCTGCTTTGATGCCTGCATACCGCCAGCTCGGGCAAAGCACCGTGCCCACAAAAGTTGTTGGTGCTGCACAAGCCAGTGGGAACGTAAAACAGAGCTCTGTAAGGCCAGGTGCTGCAATGCAAACCATTCTCCCTTTCCCACCACAGGGTCAGGTCCCTTGCCTGAGCTCTGTCCAACACTTCGCAAAGGCCTGGGGAAGCCACTCAATGACAAGAGAGGGCTACGCTTGCTCAGGGATGCGCAGGTGGAATGCTGGAGGGACAGAAAGGGGAAAGCAGGAGAGACGGACTCACCTCTAACGAGCAGGTGAGTCACCTTTTCGGTCGGGTTGCTGTTCCCTATCTTCACATAGCAGTGGTAAGGGCCAGTGTCGTTCATAAGCACCTCTGAGATGTTGAGAAAGCTCACGCTCCTTTCATAATCCACAGTGCCGCTGAAGTGACCTTCGCTGCGATGCACACAGGAGGCATTGGGCCGCGTCATCCTAAACTGCAGAATCCTTCTCGAGATGTTCCTATGGCTCCAGACGAACTCATCGAAGTAATCACCGCTGACATTGTGCTCGCGGAAAGGACACTCCATCACCACAGGCTCCCCTTCGGTCACGAGAACCACTCGAATCTGAGGACGTCCAATAGTCCCCGCACCTGAAAGCGAGAGTTGGAGGAGAGCCCCGACTCCTGCTCCCAGGCAAGCAGCAGGCTCACTGGCTCCATCCTGCACCACTGCGCTGCCTTCAGGTATTGAGCACAGAGCAAACGCCCCAGGCGAGGGCCCGACAGCTGCCCCACCACTTCCATCTCTTCGGGGGGCACAAGGATGCCCCAACCAACTTCTCCCTCCCTAAACCTGTCCCTAGCTCCAGACAGAGCCGCAGGCAGCCCAGGGCTCATCTGCACGCCCAGTGAATCCTAAGACCACGGGAGACTCAGTTACTGCAGCTGGTGCATCCCCACTCAGAGACAGCCCAGAGCTCTGCCAGGAACAGCTTCCTACCCAGTGCCAGGTGGGCTGCCTAGACAACAGCAACCCTGCAGAAGGAAAGAGCTCATCGACTGAAATACACAATGGGGAAGTGGCAGGGAAGGTTTCACCCCTGCAACTTTCAAAACCTAGCAGGCTTATTATTTTTGGCTATCAGCACATTATATCTTGATCAACAAACGGATGCACTCAGGTTCCTTACACCGTGCCTCTGAGCTAGTATTTCTGGCTCCAATTCAGCACCCAGGCACTTTTGCAGAAGACATCGGGAGCTGTTTGATCGCTTCCCTCAATTTCAAGGGTCTCTGGGGAGGCCCAGCGTGGCTGGGGACAACAAGCAGCACGAGGGAGTAAGGCTTCCCAAGCACACCCACCCAAAAAATCTCAAACCGGGGCGGGGCTGAGGCGGTTCAGTCCCAGTGCCTCCCAGCAGGGCGAGGGGACAGAGCAGGCACTTACCCCAGGGCAGGAGCAGCAGCGGCAGGAGGGCGAGGGCGAGCGCCATGCCCAGCCCGGGCACACTGCAGCAGCCAAGACAGGAGGAGGCCTGTGAGCAGCACCCGGCCTCCCACCTCGCAGGGAGGAGCTGCCCGCACGCTACGCGCAGGACGGTGTGAAACAGCTCCGCCAACAGCCCTCAGCGTGGCTTTGTCCCACCAGGTCACGTCCGTTTGGGACCAAGCCCAGGGCACGGGGAGGCCGCAGGTGCCCGTCGTGCTGGGGTCTGCTCAAGGCAACGGCACGGGGTCGCCCCCAGCCTCTCGGCTGCCCAAGGCAGCCCCCCAGGTCCATTAGCTGCTGTGCTCGGAGGCAGGAGAGGAGCCCACCTGCTGGAGGACACAGCCCCTGTGGGGCAGGGGGCAAAGTGCTCCCCGTGCCTTCCCACCGAGCTGCCCTGGCGTGAGGCTGAGCCCCTGGGCCAGGGCAGAGTGTGAACACCCAGGCGGGGGCGAGGGGGCAACTTCCTCCACATAAGAATCACTTTTAATCACAGGAACGTGCTCTCCATGCCCGTTCCGCTTGCTCCAGGGACTCTCCCGACCCACATTGGGCTCTATCACCACCCTGAGAGCAGAAATACCAAGCAGAGGTGCACAAACTCTCCCGGTGCCTTGGAACACAGCCCCCCTGCTGTGGTCATCTCCTGGCTCAGATGTGAGAGCTACAGAGAGCTGTGAAACCACACCACAGCACCTGGGAGGAAAACATGGGTCCTCCACAGCCCAGAGCTGTGTGCTGCAGCACAGCGAGCCCTCAAAGGTGTCAGATCTGGAAACCAGGGTCAGAGGACAACAAGCTGTGTTTAGGCAGGCCCCGCAGTGAGAGCTGCAGCACAACCGGCCCCAGCTCTGAGAGGCTGCCGGGAACCAGACTTTTGCTCTGCTCTGTGGTTTCACAGCTTCTCAGGAGAGGAATCACAACAAATGTGCTGTGAGCACAGCTCTGCCCACACATGCCCTGCTGCATCAAGCACAGCCATAGGGCCCTTTCTCCATGCGAGGAGATTTGGAGAGAGGAGATTTGTCCACAGAGCTGTGAGTACAGGCTACGCAGCACAGCTCTCCTCCTGCCTCAGCGTCTGTACTAGCTCCCACCATTCAGGTCCTCAGGACAGGATTTCACCTGTGGGTCTTGGTACCTCTGCAAGCAAAGGGGATGTTGCTACAGGGGATGATGTTACAGTGCCCTGTAAGCAGTGCTGAACACCTGCACAGCAACATCTGGGTGCTAAGCAGCTGCTGCACGAGCAACGCAGAGTGCTCTGGTGGCACAGAGGGGCAGGAAGCAACTGCCTGGGCAAAGCACAAGAGCAAATGTGAACACAGCCCCCTGCTCCCCCTGTACAGCCTATTCCCTCCTGCTGGTTGTGCTTATTGAACAAAAACTCACCCAAACAAGCAGGTTTCATCCCACGCTTGATATGTCAGTGACCAAGATATCGCTATCTCTGTCAGGCCAGGGCAAAACCCAGAGCAGGACTCCCACTGCACCACCCTGCACCCCACTGTGCCCTACAGCTTCCTCCCTGCTCTGCCAGGCAGCGATAGCTGCTGCAGTCAGCTCATCCCATCCCACTGCTCCCACTGCCTGGTGGGCCAGGGCAGGATGACAACAGGCAGGGTCCTCAGGGAGGTGCTGCTGGTGACATCTGACCACCTCAGAGAGGAGCCCGCAGCCACCCTCGCATCGATGCCAGGCACAGCCATGCAGGCACAGTCTTGTTATAAATGAAGTCTCAACTCAATCTGAATTTAGTAATATACTTATAAAAAGGTATAAAAGGCAAGTAAACAGCGCTGGGTGTGCAGGGAGTCTACGCTCCACCAACACGCACACACAAACATCAAACATTTCTAAAAACAGAACATCGCTTTTACATACTAAACCCGAGTATGCCTATCCATATTTACAATCAGAAAAGGTAACAAACAATCCTTTAAGTTCCATGACTTAACAGTCTCCATTTTACATTCCTTTTGAACAATATGTCTTGCTTTAAGTTGTCAAGCAACTCAGACTTTAGGCCTTACGTATCCCGTTCTTCCTGGATCGAAGAAAAGCATATCCATCTCCTTGTGAAGGCCAATGGGCCTGGGTCAAAAGGCACGTCCAGGTCAGCAGGGGGTGGAACAGCAAAGGCCTGCGATGGCTGTAGCAGCAGAGGGGCCGATGGTGTAGAATTCAGATCAGTAAAGGAGCCCACAGCTCCCTCACTGTCTGGCAAACCACACGTTTCTGACTGTGGTCCCACACGGCTCTTTAAGGCCTCGGGACTGCTCACCAGGTGCCGAGCAATCCCACTGCAACCTTGTCGTTTTCAGTTGCAGAGTCCCACACCTTGACCTCAGTTTGGTCCCATATTTCAGGCTCATAATCTGTCCGATTGTTAATAAGGAGAATAAGCTGTAAGGTTACCAGGACAGTCTTTGTTCCTAAGGATGTATGATTCCCCATAATGTGCAGCTGCTGACCAACGAGGGGCAGTTGTGTGCTGGCTCCGCTTCTCTCAGCTCGAGCTTCTTCCCAGCTCCGGTGCGCCCATTTCCAGCAACTTTCAGTACGAGCTTCTCTGAGCGGTTTGCTGAGTTTGGCCGAACCCATCTTCATGAGGTGATCAATGTGCCTGTTCCCATCCTGGTCTCTGTTCCGCTAGCCTGTTCCTTTTCATTCCTTCTTTCTGCTTCTTTATTGATGACATAACTTCAACACATCGCATTGCCTTTTTTTTTTATTTTTTTTGAGGGCAGGCTCCCCTCCTATACTGTTCTCCCCACAGCAGTTTTTTTCAAAACAACTTTTCATTGCTCAAACAACTTTGAATATAACAACAGCAAACACCCAGAAACTTCTATGCCTTAAGGGCTGGAGAACAAGAAACCCGAGACTGCATGGAGTCTCCTGAACCACCCTTCTTTGTTCCCTCTAAACTTTTATATTCCTGATGGCCTCATCGTTAAGAGTCTACTGTTATCTCAACCACAGGGCTTTCCAACCCCCATGGCCACATTCCCAAATCTCCCCCTTCTTTATTAATATCAACCATTTTCTCACCACTCCATAGGTAACAGTCTGGCACCCAGCAGGGCTGCAGGGCAAACAAGGGGCAGGAATCAGCAGCACAGTGAAGAGACAGACTGGGAGCAGCCTCCTGAAAGGCCGTTAACCAAGCCCTGCTCTACCCCTCCTCTCCCAGCGCCCAGCCACAGGCGGCTCAGGAATCTGCAGGGGCCGTTCCCCCGTTGCTGGGAAATCTGCTCCTGAAACCACCACAGCGTTGGCTGGAAACACTGCCCCTCCTCTCGGCGCACAACACCGAGGCGCTTTGTCACCCCGCTGCCTGCAGCCCCTGCCAGGAAGCACGATGTTCGTCACGGTGAGATACGGAGGTACGCGGGGAGAGCACCGGCTTCGAGGCAGCTCTCGGTGCCAGGCGGTGGCCCCACGGGGAGGGAGGGACGTGGCACCTTGATGCACAGCAGCGCCCCGAGGCCAGGGAACAGGGCAGCAGAGCTCTACCAGAGCACATCAGCACGCTCTGCTCCAGCTATTTACTTTAAAAAGTTAGGTGATGGAGGTATTTAATCCCTACATGCTGACTCACAGAGGAAAACCATGTCAGCAGAGCTCGGTTACCCACAGGAAGGGAGGCCAGGCGAGGGGTGGGTTACTGGGCTGCAGCCAGCACCACCTGCTGGGTAGGACTCCCTCCAGGTTGTCCTTGCTGCGTGTTCCCAGCCTTGCAGCTCTGAGGAAATTGCTGGAGGGGGCTTTGCTTGCCTAGACAGAGGCAGAAAGTCACCAGGCAATGACAGCTGCCAGCAGTTCCTCTGCTCCCCGCTTTGTGGGAAGGGTTCCCCTGGCTCTAACTCCAGAGCTTGGCTTTGGAGTGCAATATCCACAGCAGGGAACGAGGGAACAGGCAGACTCTGTCCTGGCCTTGCCCCCACTTGGCTAGGAGCCTTCACCTGACCCCAAACACTCGGTGCTGCAGCTGCCAAACACACTTGGTCCTACACCTTTGCTCCCTCTGCTATTTCAATTGGCTCCCCGGCTCTGGCTGCTGACGTTTGTCAGCCCTGGGGATTTCTCCATCGTGACACACTCGGTGAGAGTTCATGGCCAAAACGTCCCCCGATGACTCAGCTGAGATGCCCAGCTCCTTTCCCTCGTGACCTGGACAAGTTCGTGGAAGGGGACTGTCAGGGCCAGGGCTCGTGGATTTTTCCTGCTCCTGTTTGAGGAACCTAAATTAAAGGACAGATGCTTCATGAAGCAGAACAACTTTCCCCAAATCAGAATGCTCATCCCAGCCCCTAGCGTGGTGCGTTCCCAGCACAGACGACACAGCCCATAACACCACAGGCTCAAAGCCCTGCTCAGAGGCCACGCAGGGTCCCCCACTTTGCTGCCCGTGACAGCACCCCCTTGGATGTCAGCGGGGTCCCCGGATCCAGGGTGACCTCACTTACTCACCTCTCTCTCCCTGCCCACAGCCAACTGCCAGGAGCTGGTGAACCTGCAGAGCCGCGTGCTGGCCCTCACCGCCCACCTGAGGAGGAAGTGTCAGTGCGGGACAGGAGGTACTGAGTGCTCACGAGCAGCCACCGCCCCGGGACAGACCCCTAGAGAAGCAGCATTGGGTACCAAAAGGGTTGTGTGGGAGTTGCAGCCCATCCCAAAAACGCAGGGGAGGCAAACCTCCTCCCCTGCAGACCCCAACACGTTCTCTTCATAGCGTAACTTGCCAAGTCAACACCTCTAAGCCTGTACCAGCTTGTGCAGGTTGAAGGGGCACGTGGCATTTTCACATCTCTTCCCCTCCAGACTGCATCGACCTCGTGGATGAAGCAGGAACCCTGATGAACCTGAGCAAAGTGGAGAATCCTGCAGCTGAGTATGCCAGTAAATACCTACGGGAAAGGCAGCGCTACATCCTCGTCAGGGTCATCAGTAAGTTCCTCAGCAAGGCCACACAGCTCAGCCTCCGGGCCAGGACGGGTCTGCTGCAGGGGTGGGCAGCACTGCAGGAACTGCCCCACACACCAGTGGCACCTTGTCACAGCCTACAAACAAGGCTGTGCCTTTGGACAGGGTCTCTGCCCAGCAGTTGTCTGGACACCACACAGTAGCTGTCAGAAAGAAAAGCCAGCTCACAAAAACACTAGAGCTGTATCCTGAGTCTGAGGTAGCAGCTCTTGGGGAGGAGCTTCTCACAACAGAGCCACCTGCCCCAATTCCAAGTTTTGATCCCAATTTTCAGCCAAGATAGGGACTGACCCACTTTTCCCATTCTGCTGCTAGGAGAACAAAGCACTGAAGCTACCTGCTATGAATCCTTACTGGAGAACCTGGGGAAACACCACCCTGACCTCGCAGGTAAGAGTCAGGCACTCAAGTTGTCTCCAGAGGAGCTGAGGGTGCAGGCCTGACTCCCCTTGTCCACCGTCCAGGGGACAGAGCTCCTCCGCATCGCCATGCCCCCTCACAGCACAGCTTTGGGGCTGGTACTGCTGTGGCAGCATTATTGTCACCTGTGGGTATCCCCAGGTGAAATCAGGGACAAGCAGCAGGCAGCACTGCTCTGCAGAGCCCCTCCTGGCTGTCACAACAGCAGCACCACTGCCCGCCCTCCCCACACCAAGCTGTACCAGGCACAGCCCCACAGCTGGGAGGGGCGCAGGGCAAGGAGTCAGCTCCTGGGGACAGGCAGGGAGGGACAACACGAGCTGGGGGGACTCAGATGCCCACCTCCCAGCTCAGTATCTCCTCACTTAACACACCAGTGGGCAGCTGACACAGCAGGAAAGCACCCAGCTCTTGGGGTTTGCTCCACAGATCGGCTGCAGAAGCTCTCGGCAAACACCTCGATGAGAGAGCAGTGGAGGAAAGGCTCCTTGCAGAGGAGGGCTCAGCCCAAGAAGAGCTCAGAGCTGAAGAGCACCCCCAGATGAGGAAAGGGCCTGATGGGAACAAGCACAAGTGCAGTGACCACCGCCAGGACTCACCATGGTTCTGCCCAAGCCCCCAGCCCCACCAGGACCCCCACTCTCCTCAGATGTTCTGCAACTGAAGCTGCACTGGCAGCAGACAGCACCCCGGCCAGGCACAAGCAGCTGCCTCCTGCTCCAAGGTGTCATTCACATTCCCACACCACCACCTGCACTGAGCAGCAAGGAACCACACCTCCTGCCTCAGCTCTCTGGGTAAGCCTGCCCTGAACACCATCACACCAGCGGGGGCCTCCTAGGGGCTCACAGAAGTCCACAGAAAAAAGTCACTGAAGGGACAGTCAGGGTGTCAGCTGCAGAACCATTGCTGGAACTTGCCAGGATGGGTCGGAAGACAGCACACACACACTGCAGGTATGCTTGATAACCTTCCCTAATAGCCTATCCATGCAGACCAAGAAGTGTTTAATTTGGTGTATGCTGAAGGCAGCAAGGTGAGGCTTCCTTACAGTGGTTCCTCCCTGCTCACAGTGGAGCAGCTCAGCACACAACAGCGCTTGGCCATGAGTCTCTGGCACCTTCCTAACTTGGCCACCGCTCAGGAGAGCACAAGGCACCCCAGCTAGGCACAGGCACAGCTCAGAACACCAAAATTCCATCAAACATTTAGGTTCTGACATTTGAAAGGGACAGGACCTTCAAGAGCCCCCTGTGATCTGCTGCCAAGCAGGGTCTCCTGAGAAGAGCCTGCAGGCAGCCGTAACGAGGCTGATCTGCCATAATGGCAGAAATAGAAAGCAGCCCTGAGCTTCACCTTCAGCTGGTGACCTTGGGAACATTGCATAACTCCCTAAGGAAGATCAGCTGGCTGTATCCGAGTCATGCAGACAGACAGGTCACGCTTTCCTAGCTCCTGGGTCAGAACAGGAAGAGATTATCAATGCAAGAAGAATGTTACTGAAAATACTGTCGGATATCTCAGATTACCTCTCTCCAGCCCCTGCTCTGGTTGGAGTGCTGACACTCTGGTCTCAGCTCAGTTATGGATCTGCTTTTGCCAAGCCACGCAGGCACAGTTCTTGCTGCTGGGCTGCACCTCCTGCTTGCAGAAATACACAAAGACATGCCTGGCCCTGAAAGGGGATCATATGGGTAATATTTGCGTAGCTTAATTCACACTCAAGTATTAAATAAAGGAAAAGCACAGGTGATAGTTCCAAATAAGCTTCTTTATTTCTCTGTAGTAAATACAGCACTATCTGAACTCCAGAATCATAAATCCAACCGTTCCTTTACTTCCCTACTACTCCAGAAGTAAGTTACCCCAGAAGGCTCCGATCTGGTCAGCCTGTTCCCTCCAGCACATCACCTGTCCATCCTTCCTTCCACTCCTTGCAGGCATCAGGGCTCTACACCAGGCTCTTCTTCTCCCTACAACTGGACAGATTCCTCACAGGAGAGAGGAAACACCTGCATGGGAGAAAACGAGGTCAGCATTAGGTGCACATTCCAGCAGCTGCAGTTAATAAAACTCTCCTGCTTAAGTTGATCACCTTAAGACTAAGACATAAGGACTGAAATCTGCTATTAACAGGTGCAGCAGGAACTAGGAAAGCAAGTGGTGAAAGCAGCAGGCTTCTCAGGGCAGTAAGAAGGAAGCTCTGTGGAATTATCTACAATCCTGTCACCTTCACAGACACAACCAGGGCCACTTCTCCTGCCCTTTCCTGTTCCCTTCGTCATTCCAGGTGACACAAGAGGCACTCACACGGGCAGAACCACTTTCTACGTGCAGCCTTACAGGGCACAGCTCGCTCGGCAGCCTGTTTGCACAGCCTTTAGCCCCTCTGGCGCTCTCCCAGCCGCAGCTCCCTCCCCCCCCCGCCCCCACTCACCGTTACTGTACTTGCACTGCTTCAGCGCCTCGTTGAAGCCCTCGCACAAGGTCAGGTCCCTCTGGGTGGTGGCGCACTCCAGGAACTGCTTCACCTCGTAGTGGCAGGGCCCGAAGGGCGGCTGCTGCTGGGACGGGGGCTGCTGCCGGGGCTCCTGCGGGCGGGGACGGGGTCAGGGAGCGGCCGGGGCCCCTCGGCACAGCCCCGCAAGGACATTCGGGCGCCTACCTGCGCCGGGGCCGCCTTGCTGGGCTCGGAGGAGCCGCCGAAGGCCCCGGTGAGGGCGCTGCCCACGACGTGCCCCACGGCGGAGCCCACGGCCACGCCGGCCGCCGTGCTGGCCATCTGCGCCATCAGCCCGGGCTGCGCCGGCGGCGCCGGGGCGGCCGGGGCCGGGCTGCGGGAGAGGAGCGGGTCAGGGGGGGCGGGGGGCGGCAGCGGGGCGGCAGCGGAGCCCCGCCGGGACCCCCCGGGCCCCCTCTGCCCGTACCTGGCCGGTGCCGGTGCCGCCGCGGGCCGCGCCGCGCTCCTCCCGCCGCGCGCCATCGCCTCACACTGCTCACACTGCCCCCCCCCCCCCGCCCCGCGCGCCGCTTTAAAAGGCGGCCCCGCCGCCACGTGACCCCGCGCGCATGCGCGCCCGCCGCTCCCGAAGCCGCGCCCGCCCTCGCCCTGCTGAGGGCAGGAGGGGCCGCCCTGCCATACCGGGGGGGCGGCCCCGTGCCCGCGCGCGCTCGGGGCCGCCAGGGGGCGCGCGGGGCCGCGCCTCAGCTGAGGGCAGGGCGGGCTGAGGGGGAGCCCCGCCTGTTACACTCGGAGTTTGCCTTTCCCCCACTAACGAACAGGAGATGTGTTCTGCCAGACTGCCAAAATGCCCGTGACGAGCCCCGCGGTGTCAGCAGCTGCCCCTGTGCCCCTCTCCTAGCCCCAGTCCCCCGGGGGAAGGGCGTGCACAGCTCCTGCAGCCCCTGCAAGGCACAGCCGGCCCAGCAGAGGGGGACAGGAGCTGAGGAAAAAAAGGGGAGAAAAGGACGAACTCAGAGAGCACCCTGCTGGGAGGAAGCCCCCCGAAGGGACCCAGCTGCACACAGCGGTGTGCAGGTACCGCACCGCGTCCTGTTCCCTGCGCCAGCGTCCACGGCCCCAAAAAGAAGCTGGGCATGTGCTGGAGGGGATTTGGGGGGTGTAGGGGATGCGAGACATCCAGCCCTGGGAAATGAAGGCTGCCTGGTCCCACCACGCACACAACAACTTGCTGAGGGTGCCTGGGCTTCAAGCTGAGGGCGTCCCTTTAAGCTGCCCCTCTGGGACCCTTCGCTTTGGTTAATTAGATAAAGTCGTTCCTTGCTGTGAGGGAGGGCAGGTGCTGAACAGCCTGGCCACCGATGCTTTGCTAATGAGGTAATTCCGTGTGTCTGCCCGATGAGGCTCTGTGGGCACAGCCCCACTCAGCCCTGTGCCCCCAGCCCCTGTGCCCAGGTCCCGCTCCAGCAGCACCGCGTCCCTCAGCACAGCCCTGCTGGCAGCGCCTCTCCTCTGGGGGTTGTTTCACACAGCCCGTCTGCAGCTGAGCATCCCCACAACAGGGCCCAAAGCTGCTAATTCCCTCTATTTTTCAGCTTAAATATTATCTTTGGTTCTATCAGGTAACTTGTTTCTACCTCTCTCTTCTGCCCCAGAAGATCCCTCCTCACATAACAGGAATTAGGGCTTGCTTACACTTAAAAGGTAATTTAGGATTAAGGGACCCATAAATCTGAAAGTCAGCAGTTAACTTAATTCCCGACTAGTTCTGGAACGATTTAGTAAAAAATGGTCCTTTCTGAATAACTCAGCACGCTGGCTGCCCCCTCCAGTTAGCAGCAGGATCGGGGAGGACAAGGTTTGTAGCAAGTGGGTCTCGTTTTTCCCACTGCTTTCCCTCTTAGTCTGAAAGCCGATAACAATCTCCCCCTTTGGAGCCAGCCTCACTTAAATCCTCACACTGTCACCGCTGAGATGTTGCTACAGCGATCTAGGAATTCCCCGAGCATTTGGACTTCACGGGGTTATTTCACAGGTAAGGAATGCAACGCTCTGCCTCCACGGGTCTCTCACACGTCTCCTTCCCCTCCATCAGGGCGACAGACGGCCGCCCTTTCTTTCCCAGTCTCGCAGGGCGGCTGCTGAGGGCACGGTGCCACCCCCATGTTCCCACAAAGCCTTCTCCAGGCGGCTGCAGGGAGGGACGCGGCAGCGCGGCGCATCCCTTCCACCAGCAGGTAGCCACCGGGAGATGCCTGCAGAGCCTCCTGCCTCCCCAGCTACAGGTTGGCGCTTGGAGTGCCCTAATTACTGCGTGCATGGGCAGATCTGGGCAGTGCTATGGGTGTACCTGAATTCGAGTTATTTAGGTTAACAGCAAATTGCATGGGGTGGTTGCTCAGGGATCTGGGCAAACTATTCAAAGAAAAAAGAAAGCGTCTGATGAATTAGCCAATGTTTTTGTTTGTGGGCCATCCCAAAAAAAAAGAAACAAAACCTCCAGTTCTTACCAATGTGTTTGTTACTCAAAATTACTCCGTGAATCATTTATGACTGAATAGATTGCAGTCAGTGGGTTTCTCATGTCCTGTTTGTATTTGTATCTTTGAGCCCTGGCTGGCCCTAATTTTGCTTGTGCTGAGTGGTTGATTTCAGTCTCCCAAGTCTGCACAGAGCTTTCAAGTCAGACCTAAATATGCAAGCCCCACTTTTTTTATCCTGTGAAGTTTTTTGCAAACAAGTTGCAACTGACAATACAAAATCGAGCAAGCTGCTTCCACTATGAGGAATTCACAGATTTTTCATGAGCACGTGGGCTCGTTTTCTCCAGTGTTGCCTCTCTGCTGGCTCCTCCGACAGACAATGAAGCAGTAATGTCAGAGGGAGGTGATACCCGATGGCACATCTGCTGCAGCACGGCGTGCGGCTGCACCTCGCACTGAACGCCACAGGCTCTGAGCACCCACTTCCCACACTGATCTCTTGCCACCTGCATCTTTCCTCTGTCCCTTTTTAGCCAAAACACAAGGCTTTGAAATGAAGTACTTGCACCGCAGGGTTGACTCCACTGCAGAGTCAGAGATGAGAACAGGGAGGAATTAAGAATTGTGGTGTTGAACTGGAGGAGCCGCAGATGGCTCGACAGGACTGCACGGGAAGCGAAGGCAGCGCTGCAGAGCGCAGTTTCAGCTTTCAAGTCTTGTGCTCCCAAGATCTACATGCCATTTCTTGGATGTGGTTTGCCCTGAGGGCAATCTCAACAGCTGTGAAGTTTCAGCAGATGAACAATGTAGTTTTTAATAAATTTCACAAAGCAAACAAAATGATTTTAACTCATTCCTGTAAGCCCACTGTCGGTGCGAAGGCTCTTCCTGACCTGAACCCATTCATGTCACGAGTGCTCCCCATTTGAAACCCAGGGCCTGGCTGCTGGAGCACACCTGAGCTACCGGCTAGATTGCTCTGCTCAGGGTTTTTAGGGAGCCCTTCCCCATCAGAAGATGTTTTTCTCAGCCATGCCCATGGATCCTGAGAGGTGTAAGTACATTTCTGCATTTACCAGTCCCCCTACCCCCCCGCCCAGTAACCTGCTTGTGCAGAAAGGCACCAAGCGGGGAAGCTGGATTCATTTTTCCAGGGGGCTGTGGCCTCCCAGCTGCTGCACAGACTGCTGAGTCGTGAACTCCAAACCTTGCAGGAGGGATTCCCCTGGTCTCTTGGTGCGGAAAGAGGAGCCATGTGCTGATCCCAGTCAAGGGCTGATGTCGTTAGTTGCGACTTAAAAAGGGCCTGCGTGTCCCTGAGTTCCTCCTTTAGTCCTAGCCAAGAAATCACCTCTTCCAAATCACCTCCAGCATCTACTTGGACCACGAGGACAGGAATCACTGGGAGCAATGTGAATTCACCTGCTGAGACAAGATGGCAAACGTGAGCCCTGTTTTGTTTCCTCCTCCACAGCAGAGTGCCCATAAGCAATACAACAAAAAAGTCAGGGCACGTTTGTTTCGTGTGTAGCTGAAGGATCTGAGCAGTAAGGCTGCAGTTTGCTGCCTTTTCTCCAGACGGGATCCGCCAGGCTGTTCCACGGAGTGCAGAGCTGTGAGCTCACACGCCCTCACAGAAGATCCCCGTGCTGAGCAGCCCTGGAGCGATCTCACACCTTCACAGGCTCCCTGTCTTACCTGTGCTGTCCCGGCTGATGGCCCTGGGGCTTGGCATTTCCTCCTCATCCACATGCCTACCCAGAGGCCATTCCCCTCCACTCTGCCCCCTGTCTGGTCTCACTTCCCTCCCCTCCGCTGCAGACACAGCAAACATCTCCGGGGAGCTGCTCTCAGCTGCTTTCCCAAGCCGAGCGCTGCGTGGGGACTTGGGGCTCAGAGGAGCCTGCAGTAACACAACACGTGAGCGAATTCAGGAGCGAGGACGGAGGCTGTGTGTCAGGCAGAGGCATCTGTGACCTTTTAGGAGGCTGTTAGCACCGACTCACGAACAGCTACTGCTTTGAACTAGAACATTACACCAGCAGCTGCCTGCCCCCGTTTCCCCTTCCCAAGCAAGGACACAATGCCTGTATGGCGGCCTGAAAGATCCCAAGCAATGGTGCAGCCTCTGCACGCACAGCCCACGGCCACCTGTGGCTCAGGGCCCTTTGTCTCAGCTCTCCAAAATGTCTCAGCACCACATCGCGCTCCCCTGCCCCGCTGATGCTGTCCAGCCCAGCAGCTCCCAACATCTGCTCTCAGTTGGAAGTTTCTTCCTTCCCTTTTCCTTCCTCTTTGGAAGAAGCTGACGGTGTCTTTTCTTTGCACAGAGGCTAACACCTGGCCAGTCCAGCTGTGTCCCGAGCGCTCGGTCCTGCAGGGACGAGGGGAAAGCTCTCTCCTGGGTAGTGACAGCTTGCCGAGCTGGCGGGCACATCCCGGGGACAGGTGCTTTCTGCTTACCACAGGCAAAAGCACGGGCTGGGGTGGTGCCTGAGCAGTGCAGGGGGCAGGAGCGGAGCCTGGTAGTGCAGTGGGGTTTGCTGAGGAGGGGGGGAGCAGGAGGGAGACAGGGAGTTTGTTCTGAGCAGAAACGAGTGTGAAGAGCGCCTCAGCCCACACCCTGAATTCCACAGCTCAGTGCCGGGGACAAGGGGAGGGAGGACAGGACGGGACATTTCCAGCAGACCCACGGCGTGTTCGTAACAGCCTCATCCCCGCAGCCCTGCCTGCCTCCCTCCCCCATCACCTTCACATCTCGCCCTGCATTTTATTAACGCAGTCCCCCTGAGGCTAGAGGGAATCATATCCCAGGAGACATTCCGATCTCGGCTCCGCTTCGGAGGGGATCAGAGGGAGGCAAAGGTGGGGGTGTTTCACCAGGGCTCATCTGCGCAAATCTGGCAGGCCGAGCGCGCTGCAAGACGGCACTAGCAACCTCCTTATCAGGAGCCGCGGGCTGGAGCCAGCTCTGCTCCGCGCTCACACTGCGTCCCGGTGCCTCCCTGGGGCCGGTTCTTTGTGCTGTGCCCACACCACGGGCTCAGAGCCCTTCACCTGGGCTGGGGGCTGCTCAGCACAGCTCTGCTGCTGGGGTTTGTCCTTTTGCTCCGGGATGAGCACCGCTGGGTGCAGCATGCAGCCAGGCCCCTGCTGCCATGGGGCTTTGGCCGGGCCGGCACCCTGCTCCTGTGCGCTCAGCCGCCAGCTTCTCACCGCATTCGCCCTCTGTGCAAGCCGGGGCTGACACCTCTTGCCCGAAATGGGAGCTGGCTCCCAGGCGTCTGGCTCCTGAGGTGAATTGTGTTGTGCGCTGAGCCCGCGCCAGGAAAATGCCAGCAGATGAAACTCCGTCTCAGGCCAAGAGACGCGAAGATGGATGTGTTTTCCTTGCCCTGCTTATCTCGCAGGCAGCGCTTCCCAGCGGAGCCCCGTGCTGTTTGTGTGCGCTCCGCTCCTGGCACGGGCTGGGAGCTGATGAGACAACAAACACCGTGGGCTACCTCTCCCCGAGCCTGGAGCCCGCCGGTGCCCGCGCCGACCACAGCGGAGCAGGGAGCTGCTTGCTGGGGCCAAATCCCAGGGCTGGACACAGCTGCAACAGGGCTGCGGGAGGAGAGGGGGAGGAAGAGCTGCACGGCCCTGCACTGCTCCGGCACCGCGTGAGCTGCCGGGTGTGCTACACAGGGGGAGCTAACGGGGAAACGAGGGGGCTGCAGCTGCTTTAGCTGCTCCCCCATGGACCCACTCCTGGTCCAAGCCCCTGACAGACACACAGCAGGTCCCAACCTCAACAGACTCCACGGCAAACCCAGAATGAAGGTCAAACAAGGTTTTTTTAAAAAGACAAAAACAAATAAATACAGAATAAGTAGTAGTGGCCTAAGCAAAATTTTCTGGACCAAGCAAAACTTTCTGGAAATCCATACCGAGGCTGCTGTATCAGCAAAGCTGAAATGCAAGCTGAAAAAAAAAAATCAAACATTTTATTTGGGAATTTTGAAGGTTCATGGTTTGGATTCAGGACAGCCTGTACAAGTCATTACATTCAAAAATAAATAAAATCTAAAAAGGGCTTTGAAGCAAAGGATTTTGCCAACCAACAGGCATTTTTACTTATTACTTTAGATACCACTTTTCCATCTGTGAGTCCAGGCCCAAAGGCCAAATTTCCAGGGACCCCAAGTCCTCTTCTTGCCCCTTCGCCATGCCCATGCTTTGGGCTGCCAGCTGAGGAAGAGAACTGGGTAATTCACAGCCTGTTCAGGTGGGAAATCTTCCCCAGCCCTGGTGTTTACAAGGGCAGCTCACCGTGCGTGGCCCCCAGCCCTGTTTGCACCTACCACCACCTGCACAAACACCCACTCTGGCTGCCCCTGGGAACATGGTGCCAGGGCCAAAGCAAAGGGGAAGCAGGAGGGGGAGAACAGAGACCTGCCTGATGGGGATGCTTTCCCATTTGTCACCCACTGGGCTGATGCTGGAGACACCAATTCACGAGGCCGTCACCTACAGAGAGAACAGGAAAGACGTTAGAAAAATCAAAAGGGTTTCTCTGTCCTAGGGCGCTGGCTCCCGGGCCCTCCTCCAGCTGCTCTGGGAAATGCCCCAGGGGTGCAAAGCTCTGTGCTGGCTTTGCAGGGAGCCTGAAGCCAGGCCCTGAGCCACACAGAGCACAGCTGTGAAAGTCACACCAGGGAGGTGGCAGGAAACAAAAGGACTTTGGACAGACAGCCTTAATCCATTTAAATTCAGTTTCTCCCTCACCTCCCCCTTCCCCTTCGCTCAGAGACCTCTTCCCCCCCTGCTCTCAGTCCGAAGTGCCTCAGCAGTGTCTCACAGCAGCTTTGCAGTGAATTGGCCCCACTGACCGGCAGAGTTATGCCACCTCTGTGCTGCTCACAGCAGAGGAGAGTCGGACCTGCCCTTGCTTTCCTGCCTCTTGCACACAGGTTGGTGCCTTGCTGAATTTTGAGGCTCATGTTGCGATCAGCATTGAAGGAATTAAATGCTCTGGGACTACACCCAGCCAAAAGCTAAGACCCTGCAAACCGTCCCCCAAACCCAGGCAAATGGGGATTCCCCAGAGAGCTGGGAAAAGTGAGCAGAGGGAGCGAGCTGTGAGCAGAAGGAGAGGGGATCCTCCAGCCACCCATGCACACCGTTTGTGAGACCACAGAGCTCGCTGTGCGTGTGACAGCACAGCAGGACTGAGGAGAGGTTTCCCCGTGTGCTGTCATCCCCAGTCCCATTGGCTTCCTTCCCCATCCCTGGTCCCATTGGCACCTTCCAGAGGTGCAGGGAGACCCCCGCACTTTTCTCAAAATCTATCCTCCCAATCACGACGGCTTCCACGGATCTCCTGCAGCCACCACGAGCTCGCTGAACTCCAGATTTGGCTCCAGCTCGGCCGGGGCTGCAGGAAAGCAAGCAGGCAGTGCCTGCACGGAGATGTCAGGCTGTCGGTGCTCTGGGGCTGGGGTGGGAGCCTGTGCTCATCTGCCAGCAGCCCCGGTACAGCAAGTGGCAAACTGAGGCAGGGATGAGGCATGAACAGAGAGAGCTCCCAGCAGAGGAGGGTTAGCAAAAGGGCCCAGGCTGGCACCGTGCAGAAGGTGAGCTCCCAACCCACCCAACGGGCCGTCATCCTGCTGCTAACCACGTCCCTGTTCTGCTGGGAAATGTCGGGAAACCCAAACACACCATGCACTTTCTTTTGTGTTCAGTGCCTTGGCAGGAGCCGGCCGTTCTCACGCGCAGTCCCGTCTCTGGAAGGGCTGTGTTTCCCAGAACACCCCCTTCCAAAGTCTCCCTTTTTTAACAAAAGCCAAACTGCCTGTCGCTGCCTCGCAGGCTGCTCCCACGCCTCTCCCTGCTTCCCCAGGGCACCGACAGACTCCCCTGGCATGGGCTGAAGGCACCGAGCTCCCAGAGACACCAGCCATTCAAATGAAAGGCACTCAAGAAAAGAGACACAAAGCTTCCCTTGCTAAGCCCCAGCTGTCTGGCTCAGAGCAAGGCAGGAAAGTGGGAACTGCTCGGCGTTCCCGTGCACAGCTGGACCAGCAGGAGCGCTCCCTGCGCAGCGTGCAGCCCGAGCCCTGCGAGCACAGCACTGCCTCCCTGCTTCTTCCCTCCTGGCTGCTCCTGACACTCTGCTCCGACGCAGGGACGACTCCTGACAGTCCCGGTGCTTGTGGTGGTGGCACTTCATTCGATCCGTGCCCTGCTGCTGGTGGGGCCAGGTCAGGGCACGGCTCCCCCCTGCCTGCTGTGTGATGCCGTGTGACTGCTGGCCAGGATTTCACTTTTCTGCCTCCTCGCCCGTTGCTCATCACTGTGGCGCCATCCAAGCCCAGCCACCACCAGGCTCGTTCTTCCTGCATCTGCTTATCGTGCTCAGTATTTACACCCTAAATATGGTTCCCATAAAGCAGAACACGAACAATTGATCGCAGACAAATAAAGCCGTCACACGGTCGGGGATGTCAGGCAGCCTTACCAACTCCCCGCGCACCAGCCCAGGCAGCTGGAGATCAAAGCCTCCTTATTTACATACATTTCTTGAACCAATTTGCAGTTCAACTCTGTCTGCCGAGGGGATGCTGACACAGTCCAGGGCTTCTCCCACAGAAACAGGAACCAAGAAACCAGAGCCGTGAGCTGCCTGCCTGCGTCTCCAGGCTGTGTGAACGGGGGCTTTGGCATCTCCGGGACGGGGTGCCCCCTTCCTCAGCACCCTGCACAGGGAGAGCCTTCGGGCAGGTGGGCAGCAGAGGGCTGGGTGCACACGGCTGGCTCCAGACGAGCCCTTGACAGGCAAAGCAGCGATGCGGACACGTTTCCTGCATTAAATCCAGAGGTCACATCTTCCCCGTGGGCACTGCGAGGCCCAGGCAGGCACTAAGGATGTAAAAGGATTGGGCTTTGTCCCTAGGAGGTCCCAAGGGATGGGGGAGCTGGAAAACACCTCCACCACCCTCCCACCCAGCCCTGTTTGCAGCAGCACAATCAGGGCATGTCCCGAGCTGGGGAGGGACCCACAAGGACCGAGCCCGAGTCCCAGGTCCGCCCCAAAACTCAGACCAGAAACCCCGGGGGGTGGGAGCCTGCCCCTGGGTGCAGAACCCGTGGGGAGCTGCCCTTGGGGTCGGCCCCTTTGTGAACCCCCAGGGCTGGAGGAGGAGGAGGAGGAGGAGGAGGAGGAGGAGGAGGGCGGCCTTATCCCTGCCCGGCTCCGCCCGGGGGCCGGCGGCCGCGTCCCCTCAGCCCCGCAGCGCCGCGGCCCGGCGAGGGGAGAACAAAAGGGCGGGCGGGCGGTGAAGGGAGGGAGGGGGGGGAGAGAGATAAAAGGCGCTGCGGGACACCCCCATCGCCGCCACACAGCGCACCCCCAGCCCGCCCCTCAGCCCCGGCCCATGTCCGAGCCCGGCCGCCGCCCGGCATGGCCCGGCCGCCGCTGCCCGCCGCCGCCCTGCTCGCTGCCGCCCTCCTGCACTGCGCCCCCGCAGCGCCCGCCCGCCGCCCGCACAAGGCGGTGAGTTTGGGGGGGGGGCCCTCGGGGCTTTCGGGGGTCCCTAGGGGCTTAGGGGGTCCCTCGGGGGTTGGGGGTCCCGCGGGGGTTGTAGGAAGAGGAGAGCTCGCTGGGGACGGGAGAGAAGTGGGGGGTGAGGAAATTGGGTGCTGGGGCTTTGGGGGGCTCTGGGGCTCTGAGGAGTTTTTTTTTTTTTTGGGGGGGGGGGTTCTGGGGGGCTCTGGGGTTTCTTCTTGCTCCTGCCAGGCACCCGAGCCACGAGCTGTGTCTGTGAGGGACTGGGATGGGGGCAGACGGAGGGCTCCTTGTGCTGGCAGCCGGGTTCTCGCCGTGCCGGAGCGCGGTGACAGCGGGCGGCAGCAGCCGGGGGTTGGCTGGGGTTGGGGGTTTGTTACCAGCTCTGGCATCCGAGCGCTTTCGGACTTGGCTGCTAAAGAGCCTGTGGGCTGGGACCTGGCACAGCTCAGCCTCGGCCCCCAGCGTGCTGGTGGCATTGCCAACAGTGTCACCGTGCCCGGCTGTGCCCCCGAGGAAGGGGAGCCGGGTGCCCCCGCAGCGATGGCAGCGCTCTGCACGCTTGTTTCACCTAGACCGGGCACAGCAAGCGGTGAGCTGGGCGCTGTGTGGGGAGGGCAGGGCTCTGCCGGCGTGCAGCCACCACCGGCTGGTTCGTGCGGGACGTGTGCCGGGCTGGCGGGGTGCCTCACGCTCGGCTGTGTGCACGCCGAGACGCTGCCGCTCCTGGAGGCACCCGCACAGCCTCTGGTGCCAGCCAGGACCCGTGGGGATCCCAGGGGATGGGGAAACCAGCCGTGGGTTTCACACCCTCGGTCTGCTCTGTCTGTGACTCTCATTCTCGTGTCCTCCCGATGTGTGTGCAGCTGCCGACTGCCTGCAGAGGTTGGTTGGGCCCCCCAGTTGGTAGCTGGCTGCCCCGAGCTGGTTTCCTCCTCGCCCTGGGACAGTGCTCTCCATCCCCAGTGCTCATACTTTTGTCTTGGCTGCAGTAACTCCACGTGATGCTCCTACAAATATGTTTTGTTAGGGAACATCTCGTGCCGGTGTGTTTGACCAGCCATGTGGAGCTCCGGGTTGGAACTCGATGTTTCATTCACTCCTTGTGGAGATAGGGCTGCGTTGCTTTGGGGTCTGAAATGGCCAGATGTCTTCCCATCCTTTCATATAGATGTCCTCTCCATCCCAGGTAGATTCCTCTTTGGGTACATGTTCCTTAGCTGGTGTCAAGGCTTCTGAAAGTCATTCTGGTGCCTCCAAGGTACAGCCAGTGGCTGCTCTCACATACAAGTAAGGTGACAGCAACGCACCTTGTCCTCTCCCAGCACCGGAGCCAGAGCACACAGTGTGGAACAGCTGAAGGGGCACTGCGGGGTTGGCAGTAGGCTGAACACGAGTTTCTGGCTCTCACAGAGAGCTCTGCCATTCCATCGCACGTTCTCCTGGCTATGTGCAGTCCCTCTGCACAAGGAGATATTTCCCCGTGGCTAACTGCAACTCTCTTCCTCCCTGTGCACCTTGTGCTCGTGGGTGATGAATGAGAAAGGAGCCAAAGGGCTGAGCAGGGAAGAGACTCGCTCCCAGGAGACAGACGGTGGTGACTTCCTCGAGCTGTGCTAGTAGAAGGGGCGGGCACGGACCACGCTGCCAGCGCCTTGCACCACGAGTGGGGCTGTTAGGTGCTCCAGCACCATGTCACAACAGCGGTAGTTTGGGGACAGAGGGCAAACAAGGGTTAAGATTCATTGTAAGACCCGGCTGCACAGGGCAAACTGCAGAGGAAGCTGTGCTCTTTGTAGCAAACTTCACAGCCCTCCTTCCCTTTTACATTAACACCTAAAGAAAGAGAAAGCTGAGAGCAAAACACAGGCGGTGCCTGGTGTCCACTGCAAAACTCGAGAACAAAAGAGCTGCAGTCCTGGGGCAGTGCACGCGCACTCGCCGAATTCCTGCCTTGCTTCCGTCTCCCCTGGGAAATCCAAGCCAGTCCCCTCGCTGGGAAGCTCCCTCTCGGTGGAGAAGCGGTGGCACCTCCCCAGCTGCCAGCATCCTCGCTCGGAGCCGGTCCCTGTGGCTGTCCCCCTGCAGCCCGCGGATCCCCGGGGTGCCCTGTGCTGCCCTCCCTACAGGCGCCGGGGGGGAGCGAGGCGGTGAGGCAGCTCCTGCAGGAAGGGTTTGATTTGCACTGTTTGGTTTGGCTATTTAAATACCGCAGTGAGCGTTGGGGTAATTTTAGGCATGTTTATCCTCTGCTCTGGGAGAGACTCAAGACACATGTAAGCAGTTATTCTCCAGCGGGCTTGTTGTGTTTGTGCGTTCACATGCAACACACGCACACCCTGCGGTGTGGCAGACTCGGGCGGGCTGGAAAGGGAGAAAAGGGCAAGAGGAGAGGAGCACTTGGGAGAGGAGCAGACCCCCGTGCACTTTACTCGCTCCCCTGGGCACATCCTGCCTGGTTGCATAGCTCAGGGGGTTTGCAGAAGCAGGGTGCAGGTGTAGGTCTGTTGTTTAGAAAGGGTCTTCTGTGGCAAAACTGTCCTGCAGTGACTTCTCACACCAGAGACGCTCGTTCATGGCAATCCCAAGTATGGCAGACGGGTAACTGGAGGGTTCCTGGGTGTTCTTATGCTGTGCTGTGCCACAAGTGGAAGCACTGCTGGATCTGCTTCTCGCTGCTCTCCTCACAGTGGGATTTAAGCAGCGGAGCCGTCGTCATCTCACAAGTGGCTCTGAAAATTAGCAGAGGGGAAAAACCCACCAGATATCTTCAGCAGATTTGGCAGGGAGACAGTGTTTGTGGGTTTGGAGGTTTCCCAGCCTGCACACTCGAGCAGGACGCGCTCCCTGAGGGCAGAACATCTCCCATAGCTCGGGAGAGGGCTGCACCGTGCCCGGCAGCTGTACCGTGGGAGATGTCCTGGCTGCTGTCCTTGGGCTGAGCACCAGTAGCTCGTTGCTCACCTTAACCTGGATGTAAAAGCACAATGAACAAAATCTCAACCCCGTTCCTCCTCTGGCTGCAGTGTGCCGCATCCCAGAGCGGTTTCTTGGTTCCAGGGGTATTTCTAGGTCATCAGCCTAAGGGCTCCCGGGACCTTTTGCTGTCCTGGCATCCTGGGGCTTGTTTCCTTGTAAGTACTGCTGTTTCTGGCAAACTGTTGCTTGGGTGACACCAGCAGTGTGGTCGTGGTGTTATTGATGGACTAGACTCACAAACTGTCACGTAATTAAAGTGTCTGATAATAAAAATAGTCCCGCAGTGTTTATTCATTTGCTTTCTCTTGTTACACTGGAGCCCGGGCCTTTTCATTGTGACTGTGGCCATAAACATTTGCAGTCCATAATGTTTCATGTTCCACGTTGCTTAGGAAAAATAAACATTTTCCCTTTTTCGTTGCCAACAACAACTATCACCAAATCATCCAGAAACAAACCGTCAGGCCCCGGGAGGTGATGCCTGGTGGTGCCACGGGGAACGGGAGCGAGCACAGGGGAGCCTCCAGCTGCGTGCACGAGGCCAGGCACTGCAGCACCTCCCTTTTGGCCAAGGTTTGGCCTCACCCTTTGTGTTCCCTCTGCTCAGCAGCAGCACGGGGCTGCAGCCCAGCACGGAGGAGCCAGTCCTGCTACAGATGTATTCATGCAAGTAAAGGATTCCCAGTTAGAGGCATGGGGAGACCACCTCGTTCTGGGGCAGGATCAATAACCCTGGTGGCTTTGCCTATGCGTTATTTCCAGTGAGTTGTCATAGTCTGCACTAACACTGCTTCTTGACCAGGAGCTGACCAGACCACAAAAGAAACTGTCTTTGCCGTGAGCTTTCAGCTGTGGCGTTCACACCTTTGCAGACATCCGGAGTGGAGTGGCTCCAGCTTTACCATTTATTAGCAGCTGTAGCTACGCTTTCAAATCCAACCCCTGCAAATCCATGCTGGGCTGGGAGGCAGGCTGGCCAAAATACTCTGGGCACGAGGAAACCAGTGCTGAGGTCAGGCAAGAACATTGCTGCAGGCTGCTCAGGGGGTGCAGGGCCACCCGACAGCGGTCAGCAGCAGGGTGCTGGAACTGTCCCGCATGAGAAAACCTCTTTGTTCTCCTTCCCCACGCACTGAGCTACAGGACGGAGTGCTCCAAGGTGCAGACTCAGAGGTAGGAGGAGGATAATCCTGCTAGCCAAAGGGGCAGCAGGGACCAGGGCCTTGCCAAACAGCCTGAGTAACAGGAGAGCGCAGGGAGAAATGGAAAGGCAGCAGCAGAAGGGGCAGGGAGGTGGGGAGAAAACCCATCAGCTCGTCTCCCAGCAGAAGAGGAAACAGCCCCCAGCGACAGGGGAAGTATCCGAGACTGCTGGGATTCGTGCTGCAACTTGCCCAGTCCCCCCGATGTGACGGGAGGGGGGCTCCTTTCATGTCCCTGCTGCAGGAGCAGGCAGGAGCCCAGTCGGGGAGGTGATGAGCTGCACGACAGAAGGCAAGTTTACATCCAGGGCAGGCAGCAGGGGATGGACCCAAGCCTGTCAGCATCAGGCAGCAGTCTCGCTCTGGAGTTTTTTATATACCCATTTAAGCTGTGCTGCTCCAGCTGCTTCTCCTGGGAGGCTCTGGGGGGCGAGTGCTGCCCAACACACTGAGGTTAAAGATGCTCCTGGCTCCTCGGGATGGCTGGGACACTTCCTGGGAAGCTTGGCTGGTGTTCATCTGGCCCCGGCAGAGCCCGAGTGATGTCTGTTGTGTCACAGCACTCGAGGGCTGATACAGCTGGAAGGAACCGAGTGGGCAGTCTGCACCTCCACAGTGGTTTCTGCTCTCCCGTGGGATCTGTCCTTTCCCTCCTGTTCCCCATCAGCCTTTTGGTCACAAGGCTGCTAGGAAGAGGCGCTTTCTTTGCGCAGCCCTCTTTGCCCACAGCTTTGTTCTTCTGCTGTCCTCACTGCCTTCTTCCCTTGGTTTCGGGCCTGGCAGCCCCCCAGTGCTTTTGTTGTGCAGACCTCTTGCTGCTCAGTCTCTGTTGCCAAGCCCTGGCCCCTTCCCCTGGCTGCAGGCTGCCTCTTGGTGCTCAGCAGCCATCCCTGGCTCTGGGCTGTCCCGTGAAAGGGGTGCAAGTGGCTGCACACAGCCTGAGCTGCAGGCTCAGAGGCAGGCCCGTGCATGGGAGGGTTTTGGGGGGCCGGGGGCAGGCTCCCTCCCCTGCAGCCCTCAGCTCCCCCCGGCTGGAGGAGGGGGATTGGGAGATTGCTGGAGGGTGAGGCAGGCTCTCCTCCTGTCTGGTTTCCCATCTTCCCTGCAGGCGTTGTCCCAGTGCTCTGATCCAGCTCTGCACTCTGAGTGCCTTCCCTGGCTTGCAGGGCCCTCCCTTTACTTCTGGTCTCCGGTAATCCTTTCCCCTCCCGGGCTGGATTGGCGGAAGTGGGGGTGCCCTGATGGTTACCCAGCACCTTCCTCAGCCCCCCTCAACAGGTTTGTCCCTCCTTCAGCAGCAGCACAGCCCTAAGCAAACCCCCAGGCATACAGCCAGGGCATGCCATGGCCTGGGAGAACAAAGCAGGAGCTCCCCGAAATTCCCACCCGTCCCACAGAGGGGTGGCTGCCGCGCTCGGTGGGAAGGATGCAGCCCCAAGCGAGAGGATGTCTTATCGAAGCCCTGGGAAGTGACTGCAGCGAGGTGTGTCCCGACAAGGAGGCCGAAATCTCCAGCCTGACACGTCTCCTGAGCATTGTTTGGCGAGTGCTTTCTGCCCGTAACATTTCCCCTTGCCGGCTGCGCCCGCAGTGGCATTTTCCAGCCCTTTCCTGCCATCGCATTAGTGTCGGTGCGGTGACGGCAGAGAGCGACTCGCTGCCCTGCCTCTGTTTGTCTGGGGGCGAGGGGGCAGCAGGGCAGGTCTGACCTCCTGCCTCCGGACAGGGCACCTGCAGCTTCCCCTCCCCGGCCTGGTGACGTAAAATGGCTTTTTTTGCACTTGTTAGTGGAGCAGCTCCTGGTGTGTCAAAGTGCAGAGGGACACCAGGATGGGGGCAGCGCAAGGTGGCAGGTGCTGAGCCGCAGGCTGGCTGCAGGGGAGGACAAAGCAGAGGACAAAGCTGGAGTGGTTATGGATGTACCACGGGCAGGACACCTGAGCTGCACCTCCTGCCACCTCCCCGGCTCCTGTACCCATCTGAGCATCGCTCCGAGGCACGGGGCTGGGGCCCAGTGGCGGAATTAATGCCGAGGGCTTCACACTTCATTTCTGCCCGCATGAATGGGCTCATTGTAGGGGAGCAGAGCGCCGGCAGCACGCCGATTACACGGCACCGGGGCAGCGCTGGCGTCCCGCCAGCCCGCCCCCGTGTCCCCAGCTGAGCAGAAGGAGAGCTGGGCTGCGAGAAGGCAGCGCGCTGCGGGGGGACGAGGGGACCCCGAAACCCTGCCCAAGCCCTGTGGCACGGAGCCTGCCTGAGCAGAGCTGTGTCACTGCTGCACCTCGAGCCCTGTGGGTGCTCAGTTTGCTCTTTAAATTTGACTACACAAAAAAAAATAATCAGCATTTGGACCTGGGGCCGGCGCGGTGTGGATATGCAGGGACCAAGCACCCCCCGACCTGTCAGCCTCACAGCAGGTTGGAGATTAACCTGGGGTTGTGTGTCGAGGTGGCTCTGTGCCCCATAATCCTACTGTTAGGTGAGAAACCAATGGAAGTCAGCTCATTAGCACTAATTAATGCTGCCAAGAGGATAAACACTTTTCTAATTAAGTGCAGGAGAGCGAAGGTGACCTTATCGCCCAAGCAGTGCCACAGGCACAGTGAGGCAAGGGGAGGTGGGAGAGTTGGTGACCTCAGGCGGTGACGGGAGCAGGAGGGACAGTCACTGCTGCTCTGTGCGGGCTCGGAGTCACCCCGGAGCCGTGTGTCCTGCTTTTCCTCCAGCCTGTGCTGTCCCCAAGCCGTGCTCACCATGCCAGGACACCACAGCGGGGAGAACAGGGAGCACAACTGTTGGACTAAAGCCTTCCTCCCATTCACATCACCCCTGCCAGGCCCAGGGGGGAATGCAGGCTAAAGGGATGTGGGGCAGAGGGGGAGAACTGACTCCCTAGCGAGTTGGTTCGTTGTTGGAGGGTCTGGTTCTCATCCACAGTTTGCAGAAGCATTTCCTGCAGGCCAGCAGCCAAGGAAAAGCTGGACAAAAATAGGCCGATGCTTAGGGGGTGCCGTGGCACCAGGCTGCTCCCAGGTGTGACCAGGGAATGAACGGGGGATATTTGTAGGGAGCAGGACATGCCCTAGCAGCAGGGGAACAGCCAAGGGAGAGGTGGAACTCACCAGTGCAGGGCTGCTGTGGGCAGCATCCACCACTGCGTCGCGACCTCTCTTCCCAGTCCCGAGTCACGGCTTTGCTTTTCTCCTCTAGGACGCGGCTCGAAAACATCACCCCTGGAAGGAGCAGAGTCCCTGGCTGCTGCTGAACGCCCTGGGGACCGGCGTGCCCACCAAGGGCTTCCCCATGGGGGCGGGTGAGCAGGCGGCTCGCTGGAACCCGCCCCGCTGCGGCGTGCCCGACCTGCCCGCGCTGCCCGACGGCCAGAACGGGCGCAACCGGCAGAAGAGATTCGTCCTCTCGGGGGGGCGCTGGGACAAGACCGACCTCACCTACAAGTAAGGAAGATGTGAAACGGGAGTGAGGACGGCCTGCTGCTCCCTCCCCAAACCCCTCCAGCTCGTGTTTGCTGCCTGCAGCTCTCACAGGGCTGCCCTCACCCGGGTACAGGCAGCCAGGCAGGGCAGCCACGCACCAAGAGCCACCAGCGGGCTCGTACCCAGCGCCTCCCCGTCCCCTCACACACGTTCCCCTAAATGCAGCTGCTCACCCACCCCTGTCCAAACATTTGTGCAGCCCCAGCATCATCCCCCGCACGTGCGTTCGCTTCCCAACACCAAACCCCACCTCACGCCGAGCGCAGCCTCCGCCACCAGCCCGCTCCTGCTGTGCTTTTGTCCCCCCCTCCCCACCCCCAGCCACCTCTCCGAGGGATCAGCTCACAGTTTATTTTAAAAAGCCCCTTTCATGCTGCTGTTATTGATGTTCCCGTAAACAGGACTTCAGGGTAAAGTTTTGCCCAAATCAGCCCACACCTTCTCAATCGCAGATCTGCTGAGCAGGCTCCAGGGAGGGTTGTGCTTCCTGCCCAGCTGCCCACAGGGGCACAAGTGAAGGCGTGAGCACACCCGTATGGACGCTGACAGGGTGCACATCGTGCTGTGTTTAATTGAGTGCAGGAGACTCTGTTCCTCATGCTGTGAGGAGGCTACAGATAACAGAAAGGCTTCTTCCTTTTTTTTTTCTTTGGTCAAGAGTGTTAGAGAAAGGAACACAGCTGAGATGAACGCACACCAGCACTGTTAATGGAAGGGAGAGAAGGCTCCCCCTGCGACAGGCCTGACACGGTTATGTTGTAGGGGGGCAGAAGAGGCAGCAGCTGCTCTGAGCAAGCCCAGGGTTCCAGGGGCAAAAAGTGCAGAGGCTGGGGAGCTGCCATCCCGTCCCACCACTGCCAGGCACCTCTGTGGGGGTGGACACACAGGACAGAGCTGGAAAACGCTGCAGCCCTTCGCTCTGAAAAAACACAGCTCTGCAAAGCTCTGCAGGGAGCTCACCTCTGGGCTCACAGCCTGAGGGTTTTGGCACTGGTGGGGTCTGTTGCTTGGAAGAGGGTGTCAGAGCAGCACCTCTGTGGATTGGAGGTGCTGTGGTGCTGCAGAGAGGAGGGAGTGGCAGCCCTAATGCCACTGACCCTACAGATAGTGTCTTCGTGACAGCAGCATCCACGGGACAGTGGCTGATGCTCTCTTCACCTGATGTCTGTTGCCTTTCAGAATTATCAGGTTCCCGTGGCAACTTGTAAAAGCCAAGGTGAGAAGGACCATCGAGGAAGCACTGAAAGTCTGGAGCGACGTGACGCCACTGACCTTCACCGAGGTGCAGGAGGGCCGGGCTGACATCGTCATCGATTTCACGAGGTGAGCGCGGTGGGCAGCCGGAGCAGCACCCTGTGCGAGACCCCAGGCTGCAGCGGGGGTGCAGAGCTGCCAGCACCCAGCACAGGCACTGGAGCGCTCACATTTCTGCCTCCAGACGCGGGGATGTTTTCGTTTGCTGTCAGATGTGGGCTGCTTGGTGTGAGCGCAGCTGTTCCGTGCTGGCTGTGCACAGCACCGTCACCGATCCTTCATTAATTTTCCGGGTACATTTACGTTCCTCTGCCCACAGGCTGTTTTCCCAAGTGTTTGTTTTGACGTTACATCTTCAGGTCCTCCATCCTGTCCCTTGACTGAAAACGTAACTGTCTGCCCGAAGACAAATATAGCTCCTTGGTTAAACGAACCTTGGCTCTTGGCCTGAAATTCGCTTTTGGCAAACGACGCACGGGGGCAAAGACTTCCCTCTGCTGCCTGTTTGCACAAAACTAGTGACAGCGGTGGAGGCTGTCCAAGCAGTGATGTGATTCGTGTTCTGTGTATCTGCCTGTGCCTCCCTCCGCTCTCTGAAGTGGCCACATCTCTCGTGGGTTTCCTTCATGTGTCACCAGTGGGCTTGGCTTGAGCGAGGACCCAAGGGTTTGGCTGGGTTCTTCGCATCCCCCCGCCACTCAGCTGCCTCAGCTTGATCTCGGTTCTGGCAGCCACCTCCTTAATTCTTCAGGCTCCATCCTCAGCTTGGTGCTGAAAGCCGAGCAGGGGGGAGGAGAGAAACATCCTGAGAAACCCATTCAAAATTCCCCAGGGCTTGGTGCGACCGGGCTCTGCCTCCTCAGTGCCCCGACACAGAACCCGGTCTGCAACCCAGAGGGCTCCTGGTGGATGGCAGTGAGGGCTGGTGAGAGCTGCTGTCCCTTTGCAGCCGCTCCCCGCCTCTGGCCGTGCACCCGAGCTCCACGGCCGTTTGCCTGAGCTGTGCTTTCCCCCCAGGTACTGGCACGGAGACAACTTGCCCTTCGACGGGCCCGGCGGGATCCTGGCGCACGCGTTCTTCCCCAAGACGCACCGGGAGGGGGATGTCCACTTCGACTACGACGAGACCTGGACGATTGGGAACAACCTGGGTACGGCACGGCTTTAGGGGAGCCCTAGGGGCTCCAGGATGCCTGTCAGCACACCTAGAAGTGATTTAATTGTGCTGTGAGCAGGGCCCCTGTGAAACTGAGAGGCAGCCACCCTTTTTGCGGTGGATATTGTCACCTCCCACCACGTACAAGCCTGCTGGCAGGTAGCGTTCGGGTCTTTTCTCATCACCTTCCAGCCACATCAAAGCCCGAGCCCAGCAGGACGCTGTGGTCCCGGTGAGGACAGCGGCTCCAGCAGCGGGTGACATGCCAGCTGACACAAAAACAGCGCCGTCCTCCAGAGGACAGCATAGCAGCCAGTCCTGCCTGCCCACAGAGTAATTTCTCTTTGAACAAGTCCATAAAGGGAAGCCACCCAGGCTCCAGCTCTGTCCCCGTGGCCTGGGAATGTTCTGACCATGAACAACACCACAGCAAGTCAAGACTTTTTTTTTTTTACTTTTTTTTTTTTTTTTGCTAATAATAGATCCACGCTGGTAGCTCCCTGCTCGGGAACTCGGGGCCTGGCGTCAGGACCCGTGCTATACCGCAGGGCTGCCTGGGGCCTGCTGGAGCAGTGCCCAGAGCATCCATTTCCGCAAGACCCACCAAAATTAGTGCAGGGACAAAGAAACAATCACAAAGCCCGAGTTCAACCTCTGCCTCCCTGGGGTTTCCCAAACATTTTGTCAGTGTTCAGGGCTCAGATGGGTGCCCCAAGTCAGCAGGTTGGCTCTGGGGGGGGGGTCAGGACCCTCACATATCCTATTTGGTCCATGCTGCCCCGAAACAAGGACGACAGAGCACCAGGTCTTGCTGCAGAAGCCCTTCTGCTACCTAGGGGTGGGTGGGCCCTGCCCCTTTGCAGCCTCTGTCGGGGCTGCCTGTGTTGTTGAAGAATTTCCTCCATTCTCCCACAGACAGTGTTGGAGGCAAACCAGGAACTGTCAGAAGAGATGCCAGTTCCCATCAGAATCCAGCCCTGTTCCGTGGCCTTTTTCCCTCTGTGCCTTCCATAAATAAATGTTGTAGGAGCTCGTTGCAGCTAATTGCCATTTGATATGCCGAAAAGAGCTTTACGATATAAACATGGTTTAATCCTTGCCTGAGCTCTCGGAGATGGGGAAATCCTTAGCCTCCTGATACAGACGGGAGAGCAGAGCTACGAGGAGGGGAAGGTGTGCCCTGGGGGCAGCCCGGAGCCGTGCGGGAGGCAGAAGCCCACGCCGAGGACCTTCTGTGAGGGACGGTGATGCTCCCAGCACAGCTCCTGCGGGCGTGCTGTCGTTCACCTCCCCCGGCGCATCTGACAGTGGTGCAGCAGATCTGCCAACACTGGAAAGCATCAAGCAAGGAGCCTGCCAAGCTAAACAGAAATGTCTGAAAGTTTGTAATTAATCACTGACACAGAGATCCCGCTTTCTCAGCTGCCTTAGATGTGTCGATTTAATTGTGTCAGTGCTGCAAAAATCCACGGCTTCAACACGAAGCTGACCTGCAGCCTTCCCAGGCGTCCTCCCAGCTGCACCCCCGGTGCCCTGCTCCCCTGGGCCAGCAGGGAAATCCCTCTTGGAGCAGTGAGACCAGCTGACTCACGGCCCTGCCTTTCCCATCACTTGGGCTGCAGCTCGGAGGATTTCTGGCTGTGAACGAATGCGCTGGGACTTGTCAACAAACAGTCTCTGCTCACAAGCCCAATGCCTCTCTTACAACTTTCTGTACAATTTATCTGCTTCAAAAAGGATCCATTGGAAATAACACCTGCCAGCCAACTGACATGTTTTCGCAGACTGAAATCTGCTTTTCCTCCCCCTCCTTTTGTAGCTGCTGTTAAGTCGTATTCCTAAAGTACAACCTCCCTTACCTCCAGCAAAGAAGGGCCAGGCCTTGGCACTGCAGGGATTTTGATGTGCTGGTTTTTAAATGTCACCTTCTTGTCACAGCCAAGCAATAAGTGAGCTCCCTCTGCTGCCTGTGTGGCTGTAATCCCGCAGGGTTCCCCACTGACACCGCCAGCTGCCACAGCGGACACAGACACGATCTAAACACAACCTGGTGTGTTACAGCCTTAGACAAGCACCACTGCAAGCCTGGGTGGACAAAAATCAGCCTTCCCACCCCACCAGCTGCTTGTATGGGCCAGATTCCTTTTCTCTGCTAAATTCTCCTGTCCAAAAGCACATGGAAAACATTTTCTTTCCTGATAGCTAAGGAGTGCAGAAGCCCCCGGAGACAGTTACAAATTACCAACATGCCCAGGCTAATACCTGAGTGTCTGAGTTCCCTTGCAGTGCTCCAGAATTAGTGGATCCCTTTAATTATGCCCTTTGATTCCTTAAAAATACAAATAAGATGTAGAGCTACATGTGAAAATGCCCGAACAACCCGTGAGCCCAGTAGCCAAGGCAGATTTCTCTCACCACACGTTAGACTCCCGCAGCATGCTTCTGCATCGCCGGGAGCTGTCGAGTAGCAGGAATGAGCCTCAGGGGCAGGCACCCCCTCTGCGGGCACAGCTCGCCCACCTCCCTCAGCTAGGCAAAAGCATCTCCTGTCTCCCCTTTGCAGGCACTGACCTCCTCCAGGTGGCTGCCCACGAGTTCGGCCACGTGCTGGGCTTGCAGCACACGGCTGTCTCCAAGTCTCTGATGTCCCCGTTCTACATCTTCCGCTACCCGCTGAGCCTGAGCGAGGACGACAAGCAAGGCATCCAGTACCTCTACGGGAAACCCAAGCTGGATCCCGAGCCAACCCCGACGCAGCCAGCAGAGCTGCCCCAGCCAGACCTTGAAACGAACGAGATCACCAACGTGGAGGTGAGTGAACTCTGCCTCCTCTAACACCGCGGCTTGCTCCCAGCTGCTGGGACTGCCTTCCCCAGGAGGGATGTCCCATCAGATGAGCCCAGGGTGGGCGAGGGGGGCTCCCGTGGGTGCCAGCCGCTGACCAGGCCGTGCTTTGGCAGTCTGTGCAGCCCGACGCCTGCGACACGGCTTTCGACGCCGCGGCCACCATCCGGGGCGAGCTGTTCTTCTTCACGTCCCGCTATGTGTGGCGGCTCCGAGCTGGAAAGCTGCAGGCCGGCTACCCAGCTCTGGCCTCTCGTCACTGGCAGGGGATCCCGAGCTCTGTGGATGCCACCTTCGAGGACCCCCTGGGCAATATCTGGTTTTTCCAAGGTAAGAGCTGGACTGGGATTAGACGGCTCAGAAGTGCGTCTTCTTTACTGAGGGGTATTCAGGACCCAACAAGTCCCTGAGAAGAGAAACCTTCCAGACATCCTCAGTAAATCAG
This sequence comes from Anas acuta, assembly GCF_963932015.1. Taxonomy (NCBI): domain Eukaryota; kingdom Metazoa; phylum Chordata; class Aves; order Anseriformes; family Anatidae; genus Anas; species Anas acuta. The sequence continues at coordinate 9,218,481 of NC_088995.1, read as the reverse complement.
TGATCCTGGCTGTTTGTTCCTTTCTCTGTTTAGTTCAAACTTTTTAGCAGATATTGAGGGGGAAAGGGAGAAGGAAGGGTTGCTTTTAGTTTAGACACAGCCCAAGTATCCCATTCTCCTCCTCTGAAACACAAATGTTTGTTTTGAGCTTCTGCCCTGGCAATGCTGCTGGCAGAAGAGGAGGAAAGAAACACTTGCTTCATCTTCCTTGGGGATGGAAACAGGAGGAAAAAAAGAAAAGTCTTCCCTGCAACAGAGCCCTCAGCAAGATAAGTGGAGGCCACTGTGCTTCCAGCAGCCCCAGTTGAGGGAAGGTGGGAATGGGAGCAAGCACCACTATTAGACACTCTAAAACCTCCCAGCAGCTGTCCTGGTTGCAGAGCTCCTCTAGTACCCCAAGACTGAGTGAGCCCACATCCAGGCAGCCTCCAGCCACTGCAGGGATTAAAAACCAGTCACCCACGGTGGGGCCAGACCTCCTCGTGGCCACCTTTGGAGTTCAAGACCTGCAACAACCCCTGTTTCAGCTCCACTGTTTTCTCTAGTGCTCTTTCCAAGCATGAAAGTAACAGCAGGGATGCAGAATGTAGCTACCCAGCTGCCCTGGGTGTGCGTACCCTGTCTGCACACCGTGAGACGAGCACCAAAAAGCACCGAGCGGCTCTGCAGGCAGTGTTTCTGCATAACCAGGTTGCTCAGCACCTCACCTGCAGACGAGGGTTTACAGTGTGAAAATTGGCAGGCTCCCACCGTGAGCTAAAATGAGATAAGGGGAAAGTATTACACGCCGTAGGGTAATTAGAGACTCCCGTTTTAATCTAAACTGGAAATATGCTCCCAGTCTGCTTCAGCTTGGCAACTTCTTCCTGGTTTCTGTAGCTTCCTTCTTTACACTGCATGCCCCCCTTGTGCCCGTGCATGCCCAGGTACGATCCCCAAGAGCTGAGCTGGCAGGGTAGGGGCTGGTCCCTGCGCTCTGTCCCACACAGAAATGTGGCACACAAGGAACGTGTCCCCCTCAGTCAGGCCATGACCCATTTTGCTTCTCTGCCCCGACTTGGCAGCCCCAGGCTTCACCACAGAGGCGTTGCAGGAATCAGCCTTTGCCCTGTCAAACTCCACAGCTTTGTACATTTCTTTATCCAGCAACGGGTTCTGTTCTTCCTTCAGCATGACCAGAGCAAACTCAAAGGCCAGGGCTGATTCATCTGCCCAAAGGACTGCAGCCAGTCCCATCGGAGTGGAGCAGCCGGAGAGAAACATCCTTCTGCACGCACACAGGGCTCTCCAACACCTCTGAGCCTCTGAGAAGCCAGGCAGGGCAGCCGGGCAGCTTATAAGGAAAGCCAAATCTTTCATTATAACGTCCACAAATACAGACAAGGCAGCTGCTAAAAGAGCCCTCCTCATCCCAGCATTGACAGCTCTGGGTCGGACTGAGGGGGAAATTCAACCCCTTGCCCTCCTGGCACTGTGGGCACTGTCAGCAACAGCGCGCCTCTCACCGACAGCTCTCCCTGGGAGCTCTGCCAGGGCACCAGCTCCACGTCTGCAATTCACTGCCAAATTAGCTGACATCAAAGAGCTTCTGAACCTGTCTCTCCCCTTTTCTGCCTCCTCACCAGATTCTCAGTACTGGATTTACGACGGCGAGAGGCGTGTCTCCGGTCCCACCCCGATCGTGGAGCTGGGCCTCCCTGCTTCCCCCGTGCAGGCAGCTCTGGTCTGGGGGGCTGAGAAGAACAAGATCTACATCTTCAGCGGAGGCAACTACTGGCGCTTCAACCCTCACACCCGCCAGGTGGACAACATCTACCCACGGACCATGGCCGACTGGCGCGGGGTCCCTCAGGAGATCGATGCTGCTTTTCAGGATGAGTTTGGTCAGTGCCAGCAGGGACAGGGCCTGCTCCGGGGTGGGCACTCGGCCTGATGCCACCTCCCAGCTTGAACATGGAGACAGTCAGTAGTTGTGGACACCTCCCAGCCTAGCACACGCCATGTAGTGCACAGAGAGCAAGGCAGCTCCCTCCAGTAGGCAGGGAACTGAAGCTTTTCATGAAAGTGAGAAGCTTTGTAATTATGAATTGGAACAATCAACAGTTAAGCACCTGATAGAAAAAAGTCAAACTTCTGACAAAGAAACAGAGTCCCACTTTGCTGTTACTGCTCCCAACACAGGCAGTGATGGGAGGACAGCAGAAACTCTGCCCACAGTTCAGCCGAGGCAGCTGTGCTGAATGAGCAGGCTGCTTTCAGTGTCACCATCCCCCAGACATGCCCCACGCTGCATGCAGCTGCGGTGCTGCAGAAATACCTGCGACAGGCGGGCGCTGGGGACGACGGGTGCAGCGACTCCCTCTCTGCTCCCTCTGGGCGTGGAGTGGCTCCGCAGTGCTTCCAGAGCCTGCATCCCAGAGCGGTTTCCTCCAAGCAGGATGTTCTGCAGCAGTTCTTCACAACCTCCCTGCCACAGGCCCTGATGGGGTCCTAGGCACCTTCTGCTCTGGTAAGGCCAGGCCGCTGCATAGGTACAGTATATTTGAACCACTAGATATATAAAATAAACTCCATCCTGTTTACTGTCCTGTCAGCACTGAAACAGTGTGAAAGAGCAGTGTAAGCCCAAATCTGGATTCAGGTGAAATTAATCTAGCAGTGTTTCCTGCATCCTCCAGGCTCTCTTTTGGTATTAAAAATCCTCTGGGAAGTCAAAAAGACAAAATGCTAGGAAAGAGCTGAGCTGTGCCAACCCTGTCTTTCCTGACCCTTCCTCTCTCACCCCAGGTTTTGCCTATTTCCTGAGAGGCCGAGACTACTGGAAGTTCGATCCCGTCCAGGTGAAGGTGCTGGAGGGCTACCCGCGCCCCATCAGCCAGGACTTCTTCAGCTGCACCCCCTCCTCCAACTCCTTCAGATGAGGGGGGTGCTTGCAGCCCCCCATTTCCCTTCCATCACCCCAACCTCCTGCAGCCACGCAGAGGGCTCCCTCTGCCATTCCTGGCTTCCTCGCAGGCCCAGTGTCTGACACAGCGGGTGTCCGCCACAGCAAGCGGCAAAGTTTGCCCCTCTCCTCTTCCAGCAGCCCCAGCTTCAGTTGCTATCCATACAAAAGCGTCCGCCGTGTTCTTCACAGACAAGAGCCCTAAACCCTTAACGGGACCAGGCTCTTCCAGCAATAGCATCCCACAAGCCATCAAGCCGGCCTGGAAAGGGATCACACTCTCCTATTAACCCGGACCCCACCACGCAGAGCTGCCTTGATGGCATTTCCTATGTTTACGTAGGGCAGCCCTTAGGCTGCTCCAGGCTCAGAGGACACCTTCTGCTGAGGCAGCGTCCCCAGCGTGAGCCGGGGAGCCGTGAGGACACCGAGTGCCCGTGGAGGAGCTCGGGCAGCTCTGGGGGCTGTGGGGGGCCCCCACGAGCTCCCCATGAACCTGGGTGCGGACCACGCGTGGCGCCGGGTCCCAGCGCTGGTCGCTGCCCTGGCGCTCACGCAGGCAGAGCAAAGGCGGCAGCAGCGGGCCGCGGGTGTAAATGTTTGTACGACGTGTATAAACCCTGCGATATATACTGTGTATATATTTATGTACCAATAAACCGCCTCTTTTCTACCTCCCGCCTTCGCCTTCGCCTCAGCGCGGCCGTTAACGGCCTCGGGGGCGCGGCGGGGAGCCCAGGGGCGGGCAGGGCCGGCTGGGGGCGGGCAGGGAGCGGGGCACCGGGGCGGGCAGGGACCGGGCAGGGCGTGAGGGGGCCGGGCAGGGCCGGGCCCGCCCCGCTCCGCTCCGGGCGCTGCCGCCGCTGGGGGCCGCCGAGCGGGAGCATGCGCGGAGCCGAGCCCCGCTAGGCCGCGGCGCTGCCCCCGCTCGCTGCGCTCCGCCGCCGGCCCCTCGCCCCCTCAGCCCCCCCAGCCCCTCAGCCCCCGCCGCGATGATGATGATGGCGCTGAGCAAAACGTTCGGGCAGAAGCCCGTCAAGTTCCAGCTGGAGGAGGACGGCGAGTTCTACATGATCGGCTCCGAGGTGCGGACAATGGGGCCGGGAGGCGGCGGTTGGGGGGGAGCGGGGCCCATATGGGGGGTGCGGGGCCGCTCTGGGGGCCGAGCCCCGCTCCCGGCTCGGGGCGAGGCCGCTCGGGCACCGCGGGGTGGGGGCGGGGGGCAGCGGGCGTGTCCCGGCCTCACCCCGTGGAGAAAGGGGGCTGGGGGGGGGCGAGGCGCTGCCCGGAGCCTGCAGCGGGGCTCGGGGCCGCTTGTGGGAAGGGTGAGGGCTGGGGGGGGGACCCCAAACTGCGGGGTGAAGGAGGGAGCGCCCCGACACGCACGTGGAAGAGGAAGAAGGATTGCCTCCTCTGCCTGCCCCCGTCTCCCGACGAGCAGCGTTTACAATTAAAAATTGTCTGAAGGTGGACGGTAAGGTCAAAAAGGCTCCTGTTAAGGAATAAAAGCCCTTTGTGGCAGGCTGTGAGCGTGGCACCCGCCTGAAAGGTTGGTTTCAGAGCCTAGAAATGCTGCTGTTGTTCAGCAAGGCTTGCTGGGGCCGCCAGCACAAGTGAGGACATTGTGCCAGGAGGAGCAGAACTGCTGTACGGGTGTGGAGTAAGTTTGGAACAGGATTTCTGGCAGTGATCATATTTTGCACGGTCAGAGGATTTAAAATAAAATGCAAGGCAGGTCTCGGGGTGTTTGCTCTACCCAAGCGATATCTGGGTGGCACAGAGGTTCAGTGTGAAAGTGCCACTGTCAGAGGGCTGGGTATCTGCTTTCATTAAATTCCTACAGAGCATCGTGCATTGAAACAGCGATGGAAGTAAAGTTTAAATTGTTCAAAAATACGTGCAAATAAATGCGTTTTTTTCCAATTAAGTTGATTTTTCTTAATAGATAGGACTTTCTTATCAGGCTAGTGAAATAAAGAGCTGATAAAAGCTGTTGTCTATATTGCCACAAAAATTGTGCGTTAGGATGCCAAACCCAATAGTCAATTGCAAGAAAACATTAAAAAAAAAAAATCTTCTCCCGAGGTCTGTCGTCATTACAAAGAGCTGAATGCGTTTCAGCTTCTGCTCACAATTCCTCTGAATGGAATACATTTCCAGGCCATGTTTCTGCTTTTCTTCCTGTAGGTGGGGAATTACCTGCGTATGTTTCGGGGTTCCCTGTACAAGAGATACCCCTCACTCTGGAGACGACTAGCCACCGTGGAAGAAAGGAAGAAGATAGTGGCGTCTTCACATGGTGAGAAGATGAGTAAATGTTTCCAGTACTGAAGTCTGAAAGATTGCCTTGAAAAACATTCTTGGAGGTTCAGAAGCTTGTGCAACTTTACGGCTGTGCACATCGCTTCAGATTCTGGCTACAGAGGGCTTCATCACCTCGGTGATGGAGCCGTCTGCAGCAATGGCACATCAGCGCCTGGTTCTACCTCGCAGAGAATGTGAACTGATCAAAAATGATCTGAAATCAAAATGAGCCTTGTGGCTTTCCTGGGGTTGGCTGCATTCTTCAAAACACAAAAGCCACATCTCAAATCCCGTATCAGGAGGGACTTCTGTTGGCAGACAGGGACAATTTTGTCCCTTTTGTCAAACGGGCAGAATATTGCAAAGATACCCCATTGAAAATGTGCATCTTTACTTAACTTCTGTTCTTGCAAGGACTGAAAGTTTGTGGCTCCTAGAATTTGTGGTGGTGTGTTGGTACTGGTGTAACTGCTACAGTAAGAATACAGCTGTCTTGGTGGTATTGTTGATGGGAGACTAATGAAAAGCAATATTTCTTAGCAATAGAGCTTGTCGTGCGCTCTTCAGGCTAAGACACAATAAAAATAAATAGTTCATTCTAGACTTATGTCTCCTTCCTCCAAGTGACCTGTTGCTCTTTTTTTTTTCTCCCAACAGAAAATCAGCGGTCTCACAGTCCCAGGAGATGTAAGTCTTATCTGTGTGTTGTTATTAGCTGTGCTAGAGTAGGAATCTCCGCTGTGACCTTTGGTGCCGTTACAATATACATGAATGTCTCATCCTCTTCCTCTGATCTCTCCCTGTGGTCGCCCTAATTGTGCATCCTCATCACATGCTGAACTTTTCTTTCTCAGAACATTACAGGACTCTCAGACGCAGACGGTTTGTGCAATTCAGCAAGATCTGTCCTGAGGTTCTCCCCCTTTTCCAAGTCTTGTTTCTTTGTGCTCCCTGGCTTAGCTTTCATTAATGTCCAATGTGTCTGTCCAGCAACTTGCTTTTCTACTGACTGTTATCTCTCCATTTCCAACCATAAATTCCACTGAGGATTTGTAGTTTTCTGGGCTTTTCCCCTCAGAAGGCTGTGAAAAATTTTACATCACTGTGGCAGATTGTAGATATGCAGAGCTAAACCGTGTGATTGCAGAGGGCAACTCAGGGTAGGATACAAATGTTTTTCTCCCCTTAAATAAAAGCACATTAGGTAAACTTTAAAATTAATGTTTATGAGGATTTAAGGACCTTTTTTTTTCCAGGTGTTTTGGATTTTTTGCTAGCATTCTTTTCTATCTTAAGTAAATTTCCTAGAAGAAATTAGTAGGTTCTGTAAATAAGTTGCACCCTGGAAGAAGTAGGTTCATCTGTGGTTGCTAAAAGCCACATCTTAGTTCTTGAGTCAAATGTCTCCCTACTCTAGAAGCCCAGTACAGTTCCCAGAGTCTCCTGGTAAAACCAGTTTACAAAGTAGGTTTAGGATGTGCTATTGTGATATACAGTGATAATAATTGAGAGAAGCCCATGCAATTCTAACTCTCCTTGTGCCCAGACTCTTAGAATGGAAGGAGTTTCTAACAGTATAAAAAGGGTACCTATACAAGGTAGAGAGATCCTGATGCGTTTTGCAAATCTTTGCCCTATCACTATGCAGCCATTCCAAGGTGTCATCCTGCTTTTATCTTTTAAATTGCATTTCTTCTCTAGGCTTTGTGGCAGGGTTTGCTGGGTATTCACTAAAACATTCCACCCCTGTCCCCATGAAAGTCACATTTGTTCTTGCTGTTTACATGGATGTCAAAGCAAGATGATGTTTGTTTAGTGCCAGGCACTATGGTTGGGCTTCTGGTCGCACCAGTGCAAGAAATCTATCCAAACAGCAGAGCATCTTGGGGTGTGAGCGAGAGCAGAAGCTGTTGGCAACTCAGATGTAGCAGTGGAAAGCTTTTTGATCTCCGTTTATCCCATGCGTACAAAATGCCTTGTGAAAACTTTCGTGTAAAATCAAGTTTCTGCAAGAAGATAAATGAAGCCCTAAGCACTTTTGGGTCACACAATAACACCATTTGGTAACCTTATTGTTGTCCCAACTGGCAGGAAGGGCTTTTCACTATTTGGCTCTTTAATGCCATATTGCTGTGTAATACTTTTCCATGTTAATTATTGGTATCTTTTTCGGTAATAGATCACGGCTATACGACATTAGCCACTAGTGTGACGCTGTTAAAGGCCTCTGAAGTGGAAGAGATCTTGGATGGAAATGATGAGAAATACAAGGCAGTGTCTATCAGCACAGAACCTCCCACCTACCTCAGGTAACCAGCGGTGGTGAGGGCCAGGATCAGAACAGAGCTGCTTGGAAGGTGTTGGCGTGGATAGGAAGTGCTGTCCTGTCCCGTTAGAAATCACATCAACCCAGGGCCTCGCACAGCAGGATGCTTGCCCGTCTGTGCTAGCATACTTGTACAGAGTTGGGCAAATGAAGATCTTCAGAATGTAAGGATTAGGTCACTGCCCACATACGACAGAAGAAAAACATTATTGTTTGATGATGCAGCTTGTTTTGCGATTGCTCCATTCCAACTGTAACAGATGTTTTGCAGAACACTCTGTGCACGTACCGTCTGCTGGAGACGTCACATTTCTCAGCAGCCCCTCTGTAAATACACACAGAAAATCCAAATATGAACTAGTATTTATAATGGCACACCTGGGTTCATATATGAGGAATAGTTATGATCTGGAGAATGGGCTTCCTGGAGGCTAGCGTGGAACATGATTTCTCAGTTGAACTATCATTAGGCAGGAGCTCATAATTTAAAATTATACTGTTCCTTAAATAATAGCAGTGGTGGTCAGACTCTGCAGGTTAACATCCAGTCTTCTTCTTCAGAGAACAGAAGGCAAAGAGGAACAACCAGTGGGTGCCGACTTTGCCCAACAGCTCTCATCACCTGGATGCGGTGCCGTGCTCAACAACGATTAACAGAAATCGCATGGGCAGGGATAAGAAGAGGACTTTCCCTCTGTGGTGAGCTTCCTTCTTCTGAAAAGCACAGTCACCAACATGACGTACTGCCAAGGGCTGTGCTTCTTCTCTAATAGACAAGGCCTGTAGCTCCCTAAATTGGAGGTTCTTAGTTCAACTGTGTCTCATAAGGCTCTTCTTTACAGCAGCCATCTGTGGCTCAGAGAGGAGGCTCTCCTTCTGTCAGGAAAATGGTCGATTTGTTTCCTGATAAGTTCCTTGTACTTTCTGCTGATTCTCTAAGCATTTGTCATTTGAAGAGCCTGCAAATCATCTCTGCAAAGGATTGAGACTGCCTCTCACTGACATATTCCTGTAACTTTAATTTATTCATTGAAAAAGGCTGCCTTCATTTTCCAAATAAAAGTTGAGGAAAACAGGATAAAACATTGTCTTAGAAAGGGGCCCTTGTTTTATTTGCCGAAATGTATTAAGATAGGTGCATAAAAGGTGGTAAAACTCCCTGTTGGATGCCATAGCTTTGTACCCCTGTCCTGAGGAGTCTGTCTAAAGACTGGGGAGTTGGAGGATGGGGATTATTTCCAACAAACAGCTCTTCCTTTCTATGGAGGATGCCAGATGTATCGTTTTCTAGCACATATACTGTATTGTTGCTCTTTTTATTAGCTTTGATGACCATGACCCAGCAGTCATCCATGAGAATGCATCCCAGCCGGAGGTTCTGGTTCCAATCAGGCTCGATATGGAAATTGATGGGCAGAAACTCAGAGATGCGTTTACATGGAACATGAATGGTATGTAGGAAGGAGGGTTTCCCGAGGCTGGAGAGATACAGTTGGCATTCATCACCAAATATGAAGAGAGAACAAGCATGAGCCCCATATACACAAAGCTTTAAAGCCGTGCCGCTTGGTGGGTTGTGGTCAGCTCTCATGTCTTGTAGCAGATGCCCTACCACTTCCATGGGTCCCAGTCGTTCCTGGATGCATGTAATCTGAAGAGCTTAATTGGCTTGTTCACCTGATCCAGTTAATCAGCTCAGCAGCCTAATGGAAATGTTCTGTGAGCTGCAATAACTTAAATACTAAACAATTAATATGTATGGCTCCTTTACGTATGTGGATTATTAGACTGTAGCTGTGTTATCTCCATGGGGCAAGTAAAGAAAGCTGATACAGGTCAAGTCCCTGTGTTGGTGTGCATGTGTACAATCCCGGGACAAAAGCCCCTTTCATCAGCAAAAGGTGATGCGTTTAGAATTCCCCTCTTCACACTATAAGCTTAATTTTATGTATTCTGTAAATGGCAGGCATTGGTGGCTGAGGAAATTAAGTGTCTGTTTGTTCTTGTTCTGTATCAGAAAAGCTAATGACCCCAGAAATGTTCTCTGAGATTCTTTGTGATGACCTGGATTTGAATCCTCTGACGTTTGTCCCTGCTATTGCCTCTGCCATCCGGCAACAGATCGAGTCGTACCCAACGGACAGTATTCTAGAAGATCAGTCAGACCAACGAGTTATTATTAAGGTAATACAGGAAGGCAGTAGAATGAGAGTTGAACCATTTGCATTTCTCTGGTTACGTTATGGGGGATGAGGAGTACAAAGGCTTCCCTCAGAGCCAAGGAGCTCTTAAGTCCAGTCCCGAGTCCAGATTAGATTTTGTCCTTTGTGTGGGGAACAAGACCATGGTAGCAGATTACTAAACATTCATGTGCCAACCCCTGAGATGATGAAAGAGTTCATTTAAAGCATTGTGGTTTCCTTTGTAAGAACTGAACCTTGGTGACCAAAGCTGAGTTGTTACTGAACTTAAGAATTCAATTAAGGAGCTCTGTAGATGGAATGAACTAGGAGTTACTTCTCCGCTTCTCCAGCCTCCACCTTCTAAGTTAAATTACCTTTGACAAAGTACTGCAAGAGATGGAAACAAATGACTTGTTCTTCCCTTGTCTCCAGCTAAACATCCATGTAGGGAACATCTCCCTTGTAGACCAGTTCGAATGGGACATGTCAGAGAAGGAGAATTCACCAGAGAAGTTTGCCTTGAAGCTGTGCTCAGAGCTTGGCCTGGGTGGGGAGTTTGTCACTACCATTGCCTACAGCATCCGAGGACAGCTGAGTTGGCATCAGAAGACGTACGCCTTCAGGTACAGAACTGTCATCTTCCTAGCAGGGGTGTGGATGTGTGTTCTTACTTGTGGCCATTAGTATCAACAAATCTCGAACAGTCGACATGCTGTAGAAAGTTTAATCTGAAATTGGTCCTTATGGCTTACACCCACTCTATCCTCCTCTATTATTTTTTTTTTCCTTGGTAACGGTGTTTGGCGTCTCACATTCATGTGCCCACTGGCTTGTAAAACCACTTTTTTAAACAAGTTTATCAGATGAGGAATATGTAGGGTACAACTAAAGCCCTTTTCTTTCTTAGACATCATTTTGTATATTTCATCAGCTGGAGATCTCTGTAGAGCCAGTATCATTCAAAGACTACAGCTTGGTTAGCAGCATAGACAGTTTTCTTTTTTCCTCACTGCTTTGGGTGGCTGTTTGCCTTGAAGTGACTGTGTCGCACATCACAGGATGGTTGGGTGTTACTGGTGAGGTGCAAGAGGCACATTAGAGCAACTGCTTGTATGAAATAGTTGGACGCCTGGATAACAGGAATGTTAGCGGTGGATCTAACCAAAGTACTTCGAACATTAGTGATACGTGTAGTCATACCTCAGACACGGCCCTCTGCTTGTCACTGGCTGTCTAACTAGTGAACAAACGAAGCAGTTTGATCTGGTGCCTTCTGTGTTTTGTTCTTAGGTAGAGTCTGGTGCAGCACAACCAGCCTCTGCTTTTGCTCGAGTATCTCTTTGTGGGGAGTGTCAGTGAAACATCAGCTTCTGCCACAGAGAGAGAGGCTGCTGTGATTAAAAGTGACAGAATACCTTGTACCTCCTTCTTCTAATGTATACGAATGACCAGTGCTTTTCTGTTTCATGAGCTCTGCCTGACTTGGGCCATATGCTCTCTCAAGCCTTGGTGTTTTGAGCTAAGGCAGACTGACACTGTAGCTCTCTACCCTGGCTGAAGTTAAAGTTGGCTTGATCAGAGGCTGTTCTCATAGCTGGAATGCAGCAGTGTCAGGTTTGATTAGTCAGCTTTGTAACTTGTCTCCTAATAATAATTTCCAGTTGTGCCGTGCCGTGTTCTGTGGCAAGTTACTGTACTGATGTTATCCTCCATATGCTGCTGAGTCTGCAGTCTGTAAATATCCCTTAATGCGTGCTGGCGGGTTTTTTTGACCTTGGGCCATGGTGTTACTTGAGGAAGTTTGAGAGTTCAGCAAATGATGCATTTGCAGAGGTGGGGGGAAGGTGCTGTTGACGTGAGGTTTGAAGAGGTCAGCTTAAGGAAACTTGCTTCTAAAATGATCCCTAATGTGGTTCATATTAGAGAATGGAGAGGGGCTCGTGACCACATGGAAACTGAACTCTTAACATAGAGCTGGGGAGGTGACTTCTACGGTGCCATCCACGACAACCGACTGATATTTGCAGATCCAGTGTGGGGTTATGTGCTCCAGAGAACTGCTGGGGTAATAGAGGGCAATAGATGGCAAAGTGATGCCTTTAGCACTGCCTCTGTGCCACTTCCTATGCTTTTTCTTCTATTGCAGATACCTGAAACCCCAAATTAATCCGTGTACATACTTAATTGTTGGGGGGAGCTCATTTCTCCCTTTGTATCGATCTGTCCAACTCACAGCAAGTAAGGTTTTATTCAGCACTGTCCAGGCTCTCGCAGGTGTATCAGGTTAATGCCAATTTTACATTATGCTCTCTAAAAACATGTATCCAGATCTAGTTGCTAGGGAGTGCTTCAATTTAAGGGTAGTTGAAATAGGTAGACTTCAGGCCTTCTTTAGCCTGTTGCAGTATTGTAAGGGAGAGAATCAAAAACAGGAAAGGGAACCCCAAAAGAACAACGTATGTAGCCATGAACTGTTCAGGGGGAAAAACACTTAATTTAAGCCTTGTTTTGTGTCATAGTACAAACATGCCCTCTTATTCCCTCTGTTCTTCCTGCAAAGGAGTACTTCAGAAACCTTCCTGTTGATTAATGATATTTGGGTTTTGTGGTTGGCTAGTTCCTGAATTCCCAAACCACAGGAGTGGGGGTTGTTCCGAAGTCATTCCACCGATGTAAGGAAAGGGTCTGCTTCAGATGTATCAAAAGAACCTTAATATCTCCAGGGACAGGGGGTTTGAGAAGTCATGAGCCTCTTAATCATCTGAGGGAGAGGTGAAACTCTTGTTTAGTTGATGAATTCCAGGGCAGTCCTTTCAGCTGGCCTGCTCTGTGCAAAACAAAGAGCTTGAGAGCCCAGTGGAAGTAGCAGGACAGGAGGCAGGCAGGTAATGATGCATGTGGGATTTTCAGGGGGATGGTGTGCTGCAGTGCTTCCTGCCTCGTTGCCGACTTGTTTCTAGGGGCAGCACACGGTGCTTCATAGCCAGGGCTTTGCCTTCCAGACCGGAGTGATGCTCCCTCGCACACCAAGGCCACTTGCCTGAGCAGCTGCCCTTTCCAAAGGAAACCTGGGTATTGGTGTGCTTGTGACACCGCTGCTGGAGGCTTGGACCGTAGCAGGAGGAGTGCCTTGCTCCACTCTCCACTGGGAATCCTGCAGCTGACAGGGCATTGCAGTCAATCTGCCAGCACCTCTTGGTTTTTTAAAAAAACACAATGGGGAGGTAACTCTGTTTCTTTGGAGGTTCGGAGCTGAGGGAGGATTTTCCATTTTCTCTCTGATCCTTTGCTACAGAAACATGGCTGGCTTGCAAGTAAGCAATGCTCACAAGGCTAGCTTTCCAGTCCCTATTTAATTCTAGTGGGTGCTCAGTGCTGAGCACCGTCAGAGAGGCAGAGACCATATTACCAAGTCAAGGTCTAGCAGTTAGTCTGGAATTTGTAGCATGTTGTGGCTAAGATGAATTTCCTGGGTTTGAGTGTTGCTTGGTGGACATCCACAATCCTGGAGGTAGATTTGACTGAAGTTTCCTCCCAGAATCAGATACCAAAAGTTTTGGATTAATTCTTTGTTTAAGAGCTTTGATATAGATGGTCTGTTCCCGCAGTGATCAGCATTTGAGTTCCTTCCTGTGGATGGGAGAGCCATGCATGAGTCTGAAATCCTTCATGGAGGCATGTCCCCAGGGAAGGATCCGGATCTTGCACACACCTGCGGGAGGGCTCCTCGTACACACACACTTGTGTGGCTCAGGCTGAGCTGCTTTCTAGAATTCAAAGCAAACATTTACATTCTGAGGCTCCTCTGTATTTATGCTGGGCTTCCAGCTCCACTGTCAATATTTGGGAAGCTACTCCTGGTCAGTTCCTGTTGACTTCTACTGAAAAGTGGCTAATGAAGCAGTAAACATTTTTGTGCATGTGATAATACAGCTGTTCGGGGCAGACGGACCTCTGAGGAGCAATCTTGTGATCTGGGATGGAGCCTTGTGTTTCACTGGTCGTGCTGGGTGTAACCACAGTCCCTGGTTGCAACAGCAGGTCCTAAAAGCCAACCCTTTCCATGGCAACTGGGAGAACAGTCCTCACTCTGCTGTCAGGTTCCCAGAAAGCCAGGCGTGCCAGGGAAGAGCTGCTAGAGGTGTAGTAGGCAAACTGCAGCTAGGAAGCGAGAGTTAAGAATGGCAGAACTAGATAGAAAAGCCCCCTTGACAGTACCTGCTCAGCTTCTGCTCTGGGAAAAAGTACTCCCTGCAACAATAAACAGATAGGAACATTGCCTGTGCTGTGTTTGAACGCTGTGAGCCAGGTACATAATGGCCTTAATGGGAGAGAAGTGCTTCAGCCACAGTTGTTTTGATATACCCCCTCTCTTGTGGTTATGGAGAGGTAATAATTGGTCTCCGAGAAACTTCAGGCTCTACCAGCTGGTAACTGTCTGCCCCTGGGGTACTTCTGAGAACCAGACTGGGCTAAGTGGGGCTAAAAGCAAATGCTGAAGCCTGAAAAACTTAATGTTCTGCTGTGCTTGTGTTGTGGGTCTGGGCTGATAACCACTGTGACCACTGACGGGTGTTGCTTTGTGGTCCTGCCGCTGCAGCGAGAACCCTTTGCCGACCGTGGAAATCGCCATTCGCAACACGGGGGACGCTGACCAGTGGTGCCCTCTTCTGGAAACCCTCACGGATGCTGAGATGGAGAAGAAGATCAGAGACCAGGACAGAAATACAAGGTGCTGCCGCTCGTTCAGACAGTTCTCATTCTGGCCTGTCTCTAAGACAGAAGTTAAAAGCTTTGATGTTTGTCTCTCTCTTCTGAGAGCCAACTGGCAGGATTTCAAACTCGCACACCACAACAGAAACTCGTAGCCTTTTTGCTTCAGGATATTAAGCTGTTATCACCTCACTCCACAAATATTTAGCGTCTACTTTAACCATCTCCTGCTTGAAGCAAAGTTTCCTTTTTTTTTTTTTTCTCCCTTGAGCTCTCTGCTCGTGAGGGGGATTTGAAGGCATTCATCAAAAACAGCGGGGTTTCGTGCACTGTCATGCTAACTAGCGTCCTGCCACAAGGCTTCCTTTTATGTAGGGTAAAGTGCTGTTTGATGTAGGAACAGGCAAGGTCCCAGCTCCAGCCTGACTGATGTTGACCTGTTTGCCAGCATGGGAACACTTCCGTGGTTCCAGGAGGAGCTCTGTTTGCCATAGAGACCCACTGAGCAGTGTTCAACAAGAAGTCAAGAGCACTTGCTCCTCCTTGGTTAAATTGCTTCTGGCAGGTATAAATGAACCACTAGAATCTCTCCAAAAGATACGTTATGGGAACAGTAAATGTGCTGGCTCAGCTCTTTCTCAGGAATATTTTACTGCTGACAAACACATTCAGGATGGTTTTGCTTCTTAGCTGTGGCTGAATAGTTCTCAGTAGCAGTTGGTTTTATCCCACTTAATGAGAAAAATTGCCCTAAAAGCTGTTGCTGAATAGTGGCATAGCAGGGGCACTCTCAAGTGACCAAGGAATTCCATCTGGGAAATAAATCTAAGGAGATCACAAAGCTGTGGTAACCTCCCCAAAAACATCAGTTTTAGTAAGACTCCACATGATTAACACAACACTCACTGTACTCCTTTCTCTCTTCCAGGCGCATGAGACGTTTGGCCAATACTGCTCCAGCCTGGTAAACCTCCTGTTGTGACACTGGTGCTCTTCCTACAGACTTTATCCGTATTCCTCTCCCCAGATGGATCTAGGATTGGCAGGGGTCTTTCTGTCCCTGACGGGGACACACATTCCACTTGCCAAGAGTTCCCAGTACTGCTGACTTCTGCCCCCATCCCCTCCACCCAAATGCCACGTACCAAGAACGCTGCATTAGCACACGATCTAGCTGAGACCTGTGGCAGCTGTTGGAGCCCTTATATACCTGTGTGTGGACAGTGTAAAGATTCTTTTGTATAGGTGCAACATGCACTATTAGGACAACTTTTTAAATAAAAGGAATGCATACTGCTAGGTTGAGTTCAGTGAGTTCTAAATGAGTGGTGATCTCACACTGGTTTTGTCCTATTATGGCAACCGAGCTGTCCCAGGGCCTAATAATAATGCTGAACACCCCTAAAGCATGGAGGGAACAATTTTTTTTTCTTTGACAGGTAAAACAGGCTGAAATGTTTTTGCTGCAGGGATAAAGTGATAACAAGGCTTGGAAGATACAACTGACTAAAGGCTAGGTCTAAGCTGTTGCCCTACTTGGTGCAGCCTGCAGTGAACTCAAGCATCCAGCTGGCTTACTTGGCAGTGACAGAACAGTGTATGTCTTTCGTTAAGGTAACATTAATTTGTCAGACGTTAACCTGGTGAAGTGTGATGTTTCCAACCCTTTTTTCTGTGAAAATTGCAGCTGGAAGACAGTGTCTCTGAACTGGTACAGAAGTCAAAGACTGCACTCACCAACTGAGACTGCAGCTTCTCTTCAACAAGTGGCTTTGCTGTGGTCACTAGCAACCCACACAGCTGCCAGTTACAGCACACAGTATCCAAAACAAAGTGCACGGTCTTGAATACCCTTAGCACTGCAGCGTCAGGATTTTGCAACCCTAGGCACAGCTTGTTTCCCTGGAGAGCTTAAATCAAAATTCATTGAACTTAAAAAAAAAAAAAAAAATCAAGCTTGCTTAAAAAAAAACAAAAACAAAAACAAAAAAACAACAAACTAAGAATCTATCTTGGTGCTGCAGTACACCAGTTCTTTGATGGAGTTCTACCCTTCACTCCAAGGAACTGACAAGCATTGCAAGCAGAGAAGATCTTGCTGGCAGCCTGACAGCTTCATTCAGGCCTCTATGATAAAGCCAATCAGTTTTACGATACTTGCTTGTCCACCCACACTGCTAGCACAGTCAAAATCTGTTTTCTGGCTTTAATTTATCAAGTTTAGACTCAAGTAATGCAGAGCCAGTTCTGATTTCTGGGTGGGAGGGAACTTCCAGATATTGGCTTGCAGGAATCAAGAACTTGTAGTTGAACAATTAATATTATTGCAGCCTTAGCCTAGACTCCTGGGCCAGAGTGGTATGCTGTCCCTTACTGCAGAGGGTGAAAGGACAGTTCAGTGCATGAAACAAAACCTGGGATTCCTGCTGCCTCCCATGCAGAAGGGGTTTTTCCTTATGGACATTCAGAACTTGAGTTCTTCCTGAGAACACTTCAGCCTCTTTTTGTTATGATCAGGTGCCTCTTCTGCTAAGAGCCTCCTCAGGGAATGTGATCAAAACAAGTACAAAACTGCCGTAGCCTTAAACCTAGCATCAGGCGTGCATTTTTTGCATTGCTGTGAAGCTTGCGGTTAGGTAACCCTAAACTTCACAATGAGGTATGGACAAAGGCACACAAGCATGAGAGCTTCTGTAGGGGGCTTACGAGCACCTCCCTCTGCTTCTCAAGACCCAGAGAAGCTGTGGGAATTTCCCCTCCAAGCAGCCAGAGACAGGACAGGAGAGTCCAGGGGGCCGAGTCCCAGAAAGATGAGAAGAGCCTGCTTTGTCTGAGTATCACAGCTACCAGGAAACAGCTGGGAGCAGCTTTCCCACCCTGTAATTACAGCTCCTTAGTTTAATCCTAGCCCCCACCAAGCACAGTCCAGCTTCTACATTTCACAGCTGCAGTTCTGCAGGCCTTACAGACAAAACTTCCAGGGCCTGAAACACCAGCTGTGCATTAGGTCATGTGCAAAGCACACAGCAAGCACTTGTCTAGTCTGAGGCCACTCAGCCCCTGGTACCTCTCTGGCTCCTAGAAAAAGGTTACCACCTGTGTGCTGCTTCCATTCTCTTCCTAGAGGGAAACTAAGTGCAGCAAAACTTTTTTTTTTTTTTTTTTTTAATAAAAAAGCTGTTTTCATGGGAAGCCCACAAAGAAGGTAAGAGGAGGGTGGCTGCGTTTTTTTTATCCCCATCATCAATCTTCCTTTGCCACAGGGCCCCTGTATTGTGTTTACCTGGATGCTGGTTACTCACATTTCTGTAGCTTCAGCAGTGGCTTGCAGGCAGCTGAGCAGAGAGCACAGCTAACAGCTACGCTAAGATACTCTGCAGATTTACTCAAGCTTCTGAGGTGGGGTAGCAGCACAGATGCACTAACCTAGCAAGAATGATTAAAATCCATTTAGTCCAGCTGTGATGTTAGACTAATTTGTTTAGTTTCTTCTAAAATCCAGAGGCTCCATTCCAGAACTAACAAATGCAACAAGAGTGGAGTTACGGGCATGTTTAGGCAGCCTTTATTACAAGTGTCAAGTGCTACTTCCAGTCAGACTAGAACGAGCTTCCAGCCCTGTTCCCTGTCCCTTTTCCAGGCATCCCTTTCTCCAACCAGACCTCACTGCCCTTCTCATACTCTGCAGTACTGCTTACTGCAGAGGGGAAGGACATCTTACAGCTAGATGTAATCTTGCCCACAAGAATAAATAAAGAAAACCATGAGCAAGCAGCTTGGCAGTTTTGAGCAAAGTCCTGATGAGTATTGGGCCCTAGCTACCTCTGTCCCTGGCAGAAATGGACACACAACTGAAAAATAAAGACTTTAATGTAAAGACTTTTTGGAAACAACAGTGAAAGAGGGTGGGGGGCTTAGAGGAATGGAAGAGGCTGAGCTGCATTCCACTATGGCAGGTTTTTCTTTGGGGACCTGGTTGTGCTTACACCATGGCGAGCGGTACTACTTGGTCAGAAGCCCACACAGATGCCTCACAGCAGTGAGAGCAGAGATCAGTCTTTGTACAGAGGGCAGAAGTGACTTGGCACACAGCAAGTCAGTAACAGCAAGAGAACGAGTAACTGGTTTAACGCCCCGCTTGATCCTTCTCCCCCACCAGGTAACGGGAGCCATGGCAGATTCCAGCCCTTGTCCCTGGGACACCTCTGTAAGCGTTCATCAGTTCTCATGTGCAGAGCTCTGCGAACCGCTTGGCAGGACAGGACGATGGGTTACCCACACAGACAGTGAAACAGGACACGGCAGGGTGGCGGCAACGAGTATTATTCCAGTGGGATCTAGGGCACAGCATAAACCCAGCTGGAGGAGAGGAATCTGGCCGCAGAGGCGTCCTCCATGTTACTGGGGGGGCTGCTGGTTCAGGTCCTGGTCTCCAGGCTGGTTTTCCAGACGATCCTCAGGGAGGGGGTTATAGTTGGGATCCTCTTCAGGTGTGTCAAACACCATCTTCCTGGCAAGGGATGTGCCCATCCCACCATGCAGGCAGGTTAGGAAAGGGAGCTGAGGACAAACAGAACCCCCAGCCCCCCAAGGAACATCCCAGCCCCTGACAGCCTGGCTGCACCCAGCAGCCCCTGGCCTGCTGCACAAGCACCGGCTTCTCAGCAAAACATGCAGCAAGGGCAGTACCTCAACCTCAAGGACAGCTGTGATCCCCAGCATGCAGCAGAACATGTTCTGCTTTCTTAAACCACAGGAGTGGTTTAGAAAAAAATAAAGCAGAACTGCCTGCATCCAGCATTTCCACAAGCAGTGAGAAGGCTCCAGCTCAGCTAGCAACACTTTCAGTACCTGCAGCTGCTTGATGTACCCTGTGTACCCACGCGGAGCGTGCAGAGTGCCAGGGCTTGCTGCTGCAAAGGCAGAAGCTGCTGAGCTGGGCTGCTACCAGCATGCGTTGGGGTCCTGGGCTTAGCACAAGGCAGCAGCAGGAAGAGTAACAGCCAATACATGGTTACCCCACAATGCAACAAACCAGTTTGCTATGGAAGCACTGCAGCAAACCCGAGAAAACAAAACAAAAAGAACAGCTTTACTTACAGAAAGCTGGGAGTTAGAAGCAACTTCTTTCCTCCAGGCTGGTTGGGGAAAACATCTTCCAAGAAGTAATAGATGTGACCCACTGCAATCCCTGGGGAGAGAGAACACCCAGGTCAGGCCCAGCCGCACCTCCCTGCCCTGTGGGGCCAGAGCTGCTGGGAGCTTACACAGCACAGAGCTCCAGGAACCCCTCGGCTGGGTACCCACACCCCAGCTCCCACCAGATCCCTCTGTGCTGCTGCAGCAGCAGCCTGGCTGTTTGCTGTGATCATGCTTTATGTGGGTGCAGAGGCAGGCGAGGCAGAACCAGACAGCCCCAGAGTCAAGGCAGAGCTCCCTGCACCCAGCTTCTGTCCTGGGTAGGACAGAGCAAAACGCAGGGCACAGAGCTCCGCCAGCTCACTTGAGAAAACCCATGCCTCAAATAAGATGAAACCGAGAGCAGAACTGGCAGTGCTGTGGCTGCAGAGCGCCCTCGTCCCCAGCTTCCTGCAGCCTTGACTTACCCAGCAAGTCAATGATGATGGAGTTGCCCAGGAGCAGAGAGAAGCCCATCAGGACCCAGGGCAAGAAGGGGGCCTGGAAGTTAAGGAGCCCGAAGAAGTTCATGCGGATGTAAGGGTTCCTGCGACTCCACACGTACACCAGCATGATGGTGAAAGCCTGGCCCAGGAAAAACAGGCTGGCAAAGAGACCAAATAGCTAGCAGCTACCGAGTCAAAGAAAAACCTTCCCTCCAGGTGCAGGATGCACGTGTCTAGGAAAGCCACAGCTAAAGGCAGCAGGTCAGTGTGCAGGACATTGCCCAAACCCTTCCTGGGCTGGCTGAGATGTACCAATCCCCCCCCCCCCCGTTTCCCTCCCTGTACCTCACAACAAGACACTCAGCAGTGGTGTGTCCACATTGCTCGTTCCTTATGTTGCTTACTGAGACCAGGGAGCCCAGTTCTCTCTACAAAGACCATCAAATACATACAAAGTCCTCTCTACTGAGACCATCAGGAGTGACCATCAGGGACAGCCCTTCGCTTCGTTACAGCACCTGTGAGCTGGTTCTGCATACAAGCCACAAGTGGCTGAGAACCCATCCTTCTGTGGAACAGTTTTAGGAGAAATAGCTTTTGCCATTCGCAGCCCCGTTTATCCAGGGGGCAAAGAGGTAGCCAGAGGCAGAAAATTCCCATTGCAGTTGGGCTCCAAATCCAGCTAAGGCCAAGCACGTGGCTGCTCAAGCAGCTGGACACTGAGCAGGCAACAGCCAAGCATGGCCAGCAGCCCTGAGAGCTTACACAGCTCCACGCAGAGCTCCAAGGGGAGAGCAGGACTTTAAGATAAGACAGCAGCAAGACATTCAGAAGAGGTTGTATGCTTGTGAAGGAGATATTTTCCCCTATCCAGACTATTTTGTCTTACAATAATCAAACTTCTTGTGATGGGGACATGTGACAGCTCCTCCAGCCAGCAACAGGTGGGCTCACGGTGCCCAGCACGCTGATGGCAGATGGCACACAGGCATTCTGCTTCTCATACTTGCAGCTCTGTGTTCTCCATTGCAGCCGTGGTTCAGTTTTCTACACCCACCTCACGCCCATCACTGTGCATAACGCTATTCACAGCGTCTCAGAAGAACCCAGAGGGCCTGAGCCAGCTCAAAAGGATACTGTCATGAGAAACCCTCCGAAGAGGAACATGAAGACAAAGTCAGCTGTCCTTCCGCGGAAGGAGCCTTCTTCTAGCATGCGGCAGTACCTGTACCTGAGGGCAGGAGAGAAGGGAGGGGTTGCAGTATAGGAAATTAACAGCTGGTCACCCCGTGTCCCCAGCGTGACTCTGGGAACCAGCCAGCTGCAAGCCCTCGTCACAGGAAGCCACCAGCCAGGTGTCCAAGCCCCACAGCACAGCCCAGTGAACTCCACCTCGTGCTGCTGACCGCAGGGGAAGCAAACAGCAGCTGCTGTGCTGCTGCCAGCCCAGGCTCAGCCCCAGGGCCAGGTGCTGCTCCCCAGCACGAGCTGCAGCCCCCCACACGCTGCTCCTGGCTGGGGGGGCTGCGAGCACGGCCGTGGCAGCCTGGGGATGGCTGCGGCTCAGAGCCAGGGCGCTGAGGGAAGCCCCCAGCCCCAGGGGGCTGCAGAGCTGGATCAGTGTGGAGCAGGAGAGGGCCGGGGGGGGGGAAATCACACGTCAGGCAGATGAGGGAGCTGCACTGCGACCAAAGGATACAGAAATATCATGTTGAAAAAGAAACTGAATCCCAGGGGCCCGAAAAAGAGGAAGTTGGTGACCAGCCGCCAGACCTGCAAGAGAGCAGAGAGGGGGTGGGAGGAGGAGGGGGAGGGGGCGGACCGGGCCCGGCACCCCCGGGGCCTGCCCGGAGGAGGCAGAGGCCGAGCGCGAGCCCCCCGCGGCCCTGACCTGCAGCTTCCTGAAGATGAGGTCGGGGTTGAAGTAGAGCTGGAAGGGCGTGAGGAGCTCCAGCTGCTGCGGGGACACAACACACACAGAGCGCGGCTGGCACCGCCACCACCGCCCCGTCCCCTCCCAGCCCGTCCCCTCCCAGCCCCCCCCCTCCCGGCCCTCCCCTCACCACAGCAGCGGTGGTGATGACGCAGGCGGTGGTGTAGGCCCTGGTGACCGCAGGCACCCCCAGGTACTCCTGCGCCAAGCCCGCGTAGGCCATGGCCGCACGGCCCCCGCCCGGCCCGGCCCCGCCGCGGGGCCTTTTATACCCCCCCTCCCCCGTCGCCGCGCGCACGCCCCCGCCTCGGCCAATCGCGGCGCGGCGGGCGGGGAGGGCCGGCCAATGGGAGCGCGCCTCGTGCCGGCTGGGTGCCGATGGAGAGGGGAGGGGGGAGGGGGTCACGTGCGGGAGAGGGGCGGCCAATCAGCGGGGGGGAGAGGGGGCGTGATGGGGGCGTGATAGGGGCGTGGCGGGGGCGTGGCGAGGGGCGTGGCCTCGCAGCGCGCGCTGCACGTGGCGGCGCGCCCGGTGCCGCAGGGAGCGCCCAGGGACCCCCGGCAGGGCTCGGAGCCCCCCTGCCTGCCCCCACCCCCCCCCCCCGGCCGCTGCTCGCTGGGCACAGCCCGGCTGGGAGATGGGACCGAGGGGCTCGAGCAGCACAGAACCGCGGGCATTGGGCTGGGAAAGCCGCCCAGGCTCGCCTGGTCCCAGCACCCCGCGAGGCTCCGCAGGGCGCTGCCTGGATTCAGGGGGGTTCCCAGCCCAAATGCCCCCCGGGCGCAGCTCTGTGCCTCTGCGGTGTGCGGCCCCCGCTGATGGGGTGAGTGCAGCTGAGTGCAGGAACTGAGAGAGAACAAATGAATGAAACCAGTGAACAAGGCTCTGCTCCTTTGGACAGGGGATGAGAGGTTCCCTGCCTGCTCTCGCTGCAGGCGGGCAGGGGCAGAGCCCAAGCGCTGTGATTCCTGCCCCTGCCTTGCTCGAACCAGGGCTGGAGGCAAACATTTGGAGGCTGGGCTGGAAGGTCGGCGTGCTGGAGCTCAGCCTCACTGGCTGCACGGAGATGAGAGCCCCAATGACCGATCCCCACTTAACGCCACGCGGAGGACTGGGTGCAAATCAGACGTTACGTGAAATGTAAAACAATGTCATCAGTTCATCGTTTTCCTTTTTTTCCTTTGTTTGACAGCCAAAACCAGAGACGTCTACTCCAGGGTTTCGCTTAAGGCCGTCCTTTCTGTGAGCCAAGGGGTGAGAGTGGGAAGGTGATGAAAGGCATCAGGAAGCTCCCATCCTGCACGGGAGGAGGCCGAACAACCCCGTGACACCCCCGGTTCCCAGGCTGCTTGCTGCCCGTGATCTCACTCCCTTCGGAGCCCAGCCAAGCTGACTTCATGCATTTCGGCGCCCGGGGCAGCTTCAGTCTTTATTACAATCCTTGTCATGTTTTATGGGCTTTGGGAGTTACGTCCTTCCACCACCTTGCATCAGAGAGAGTGGGTCTTGTGCGCTGTTGGCTGCGGGTCCATTTGGCCTTTGATTTCAATATATATTTCCTGAGGGGGAATGGGTTTGTGAATACACAGTGACAGACCACTACTGTTACCTCTCGTTTTGTTTTCTCCATTTCTGGGGTGATTTTAAGGAATCACAGCCTCACAGAAGGGTTTGGGGTGGATGGGACCTTAGAGATCATCTGGCTCCAAGCCCTGCCCTGGGCAGGGACAGCTCCCACCACAGCAGCCTGCCCAAAGCCCCATCCAGCCTGGCCCTGGGCACTGCCAGGGATGGGGCAGAAGCATTCGAACATGCGAGCATTTACCTGGGGTGGCAGGTGAGCTTTGTCCTGCGACAGAAACTCAACAGCTTCCGTCTCTGCAAACCAAACCAGCCAAGAGTTAGCAAACAAAGACGAGAGCTCGAACTCTCCCCATGAGTTAAGCAGCTCACAGACCTCAAGGAGGCACATGAGCAAAGATAAATGGGCTGTCGCACAGTTCATCTCCTTTGTTTGTAGTAAATTATTGTGTGTAATTCATGTTTCCTGTCCATAAATGCCAGAGGAACTTGAAGACATGGAATCCTTTCTAATTTAGTAAAGACAAAAACAATTCCTCTCAAGCCCATCTGGAACTTGTTTTTATCATAATTGTTTTGGGCTCAGTAACGAGTTCAAGATCTAACTGCCCTCCCTAATTGTTTCAAGAATAAACAGATGCTCCGTTTAAAGGCAGCAGCTCCCCTTTTGCCCAGGCTGCAGTCTGCGGGGTCGCAGATGAGAGGAGCCGTGCGCCGCGTCAGCACAGCCCTAACGAGCGCTCGGCGCCCTCCAGCAGGAGCCTCAGGGCCACCAGGGGCTGGTGGGGCCCAAAACCAGCCCCCAGCCGTGGTCTCGGTTAGTGTCCAGCTGGTGACACGTGCCCTCTGCTCTTTCATGCCATCAGCTCATCCCCAGGCCACCCAGCCTGGAGACCATGAACACCACAACGAGCCCCCTGCCCGTCTGAGGGGCAGGGTGTGAGGCTGTGCACAACGGCCGGAGGAATCCTCCTGGGGGGCTTCTTTCTGCTCTCAGACTGTCCTTGGTAGCATGGCCAACAAGTGCCAAGAGCCCCAGATCCACCACAAGGCAGTCACGAAGCGTCTCTCCTCCGGTTTTGGAAGCTCAGCTCCATGAACCCGCGGTGCACAGATAAGCCGTGTAATCACAACCGCCCGGGGCACTTGGAGTATTTACTTTTCCCTGTTTAATGGCCATATATAAATTCCTTCTCCTTCACTGGAGGATTTCCTACCACACATCAGCTAACTCTGTAGTTTGATGGCTGAAGTCAGGGGAAGATGAATCATACAGAATTGGATGCTGTTTTTTTTTTATTATTTGCTTGTTTATTAGAAAGAAACTAAAAATAGCATTTATTGCTCAGTCCTCCAAGGACATGTGGGTTGCACAGGGTTTGTGGTAAATCAAAGTTTGTGTAGTTTTTATTTTTTAGGCATTTTTGGTTCAAAAAGACAGCTTTGCTTCTGGCGTATCATGAGAAAGAAGACGTCACCTCAACCTCCTAGAGCAGAGCCTGGTCACACATCCAAATCCAGCACCTCTTCCAAACAGCTTCTGATCACGAACATCAAGAAAGAAAAGCTCCGTCTCTTAGCATAGTTGTTGGTTCTTTGATTTGTTTTGTTTTGTTTTGTTTTGTTTTCCACAGTGCTTAATCACTCTTGTTACATTCTTTTGCCTTGTGATCTGCTCTCTGCACCCCAGGTCACCTCCCAGGGCTGTCAGTGGGGAATATCATGCAAGGGCATTCATTTTGTAACGCTCATTTCATAACTGCTGTGGCCAGATCACCGCGAGAATGACAAACAATGCTCGTTTCCTACAAAAGAAGGTCTGTGCCCGGCTGCACAACAGCAGCACACACACCGAGCACGCTGCTGGCTGGTGAAGACCCCCGCGAGGCATCAGGAGCAGCAGTGGCACTTCGGTGCTCGGGGAGGCAGGACGATGCACGTGTCCCAGCCCAGGTGGCTCTCAGTAAGCTGGGAACAGCTCTAAGAAAAGGATCTGTCTGAGGGGGTGTTAAATAAGACATCAGGATGGGCCCCCAGTCTCTCTAAGGCCCTGTACCAGAGTATGGTCCAAAGGATGAAGGAACAGGAATAGTTCAGCTACAGCTTGACCTACAGCTCAAAATGCACTGAGAAAAGGGCACTTCAGTTATCAGGAGTCTTTTGGGCTTTCTCAGTTTTCCCAGAGAGCCCACATTGCTTATCAGGAGGATGAAAACATCAACTGCTGACCAAGGCACAGGACACTGAGCCGTTCTTCCAGCATCCCAAATCGTAGCTGGCAAGTGAAAGCAGCTAGCTGCCTTGGCCGCGTCAGCCCTCGTGTCCTCACAGGACTCAGCCCCCACGCGTCTCCTCGGGGCTGGAGAGCATCCCAGTGGCTGGGTGGTAGCAGAGGCTCTGTCAGCATTGGGTCCCTGCCCTGAGAAGCCTCGGCAATGAAGCCCATTTCCTGGAGTTGTCACACAGTGCCTTGACCTTACACAGATCACAGTTTTTTTTCCTAAGGAACATTACGGAACTGCTGGAAATGGACTAATGGTGTCACAGCAGGGCATTTGCTTCCTACGCAGAAAATCCCTTTTAACAGCTCAGTTTTACAAGCAGTGCTTTCACCATAAAACCAGCAGAGCTGCTGGCTGCTCCCCCAAGAAAACAGCTTGTTTGTGGATGTGTTACCTGTCTGCTCCTGCCTTCCTAGTGACACCTGCAGGAGTCAGGACAAGCAGCTGGAGGTTTTTCATATTTCACCGTGACGGCCCTTACAGGAAAGAGAGAACACCTCACAGAAACAGCCCGGCTACAGCCTGGGGGACAGCCAACACCCAGCCAGGGAACAGCTCCGACTGTCCTGGGAGTGCAGTGTTTGGAGGGGGCATTCATCCCGTGGAGCCAAGCCCCACAGATGGAAATGGGGCCCCTTTCCTAATCTTGCAGTCGGTCCAGAGGATCCTGGGTGAAACCAGTGACGTCCAGGAGCCTTTCTGCACGGCAGATCACAGAGCACGTGTTGATAAGCTTTCCTAATGGCACGGTTCCTACTTGCTGCTGCAGCCAGGTAATTACAGGCACAGCGACTGCCGTCACATTCTCCAAATAGCTGCTTTCCCGTGCTCATGGCATCAGATTTCCCCTAATTATGACAGGTTTGAGTTCAGTGAGAAAGTATTTGAGGGAAGAGGGCCGTAGGTCTCCGCGGTAGTGCTGGAGCACTGCTGGCTCCCTGCAAAGTCAGGAGTTTGAGTGACTGCAGGAGGTGCCTCCACCAGCATCCAGAGAGGGACGCGTTTTGGAGAGAGTGGCTCTGCACAGCTCATGTGCAGAGGTGAAATACGCAGGGGGCTGAAGAAAGCCCTTTGGGATGCCCAGAAGAAGCTGCAAACACATACCTGTAGGATTTCCTTTGGACTGTGACCAATACAGCCTTTATCTTCTGTTAAATAGAGAAACGTCCATGTATCTACCTTGGAAAACAAGACAAAGCGCTGTTCCAAGCAGGCAGCCCTTGCCCAGGCCACTGCAGAAAGACATATTTTTATTTGAATGCAGCAGGAATGAGAAGGATGCATCAGCTTCATGGTGTAAGGGCCCAAGGGTATGGATGGAGCCCACACTGCCTGGGTGAGCTGCATTCCTTTGCCTCCTATCCAGCTAGAGACATGCTTTGACGTGTTGGCTTCTATCTAGGGAGCTAGAAATGGAGTGATCCCCACCTGCCTCGAAGGCTCCCGGGACACCTCTCAGTGTCTACAACAACCAGTGACATGCCACCTGCAAGCCACAGGTGTCCTGTACACCACCACCCGAGGGGACAAAGACCCACACGAGGCGATTCTTGCTTATGAGATGCTAGGAAAAAGGAGGAAGCTCATGGCTAATACAGACTATGTGTTTGTTTGTTTTTTTAATGGTAAAGATGTGCCCGAACCTGGCCTCATTCTGAAAGGACAGCAGAAAGAAACGAGCTGTTTCCTTAATGAACGCATAACCATCATCAGCACGTGCTGCCTTCACCACGGGCAGTGGCTGCTACCCCTTACAGTTCACACCCTGCTTCCTCAGCCAGCAAGTTACCAGCTGGGAACCCGTTAGAAGTTGCTGTGTCACCTCTGCCACAAACCACAGGCAGCTGCTGGCACCTGGATTCAGAGCCTGGAGTAAACCTTGTGCTTCTCCTGCCGCTTAGTGGCTGACGCTGATGCAGCACCCGGTGCAAACCCTGCAGGGAACCAGCCCTGCTGTGGAACGGGTCTGTAAAACCTGATCCGGGACAAAGAAGTGCTTAAAATAAGTTATTCTTATATTCTTGAAATCTGCCAGGCCCCACATGAATTGCACTCTGCGCGATGCAAGGATGTAAAAACACATGGTTACACCTAACATATATCTATATATAATGATGTATAGATATAGATACATGTAACATATAGATACAGATATTACGTGAAGCAGCCCCTCTGCTATTAGTGCTGGCAACACAAGCCCCTCTGCCTCCACTGGGCCGTGTCTGTAGGACCGACAGGGACACACCATTTCTCACTGGGAGCTGTCTTACAGAAAGGGGCAATCCTCTCACCGCTGGCACTGCAGCCCTCACGGCACAGGGAGCCGTTTCTGGAGCAATAACCAGCACCGCATCTGCCAGGGGGCTACCAGCTACCCCAGCCTGCTGCAATTACGGGTAGTTAACAAGGGAAGAGTGCACAACTCCCACCCTAGTGAAAGATCAGCCAAAAGGCAAAGATGAAAGGTCACAGAAAACGCCACAGTAGCCATGCAATGAGGCCTTTTCTACTCGTTAGAATTTAGCTGGAGCCTCTCAGAGGTAAAAGGAGTGCCCCCACTGCATACAGCTCTTTAATTTTTAACCAAGGTTTTCGAACAGAGCTTAGTTTCAATTCTGTACTCCTGGGGTGTGACACAGATCCACTGCACGAAGACTCCTCCACCATGCTCTGAACAGCTCTGTTCATGTAAAGCACGTTACATGATACATGTGAAGCACGTTACATGGCCATTGCAGGAAGAACGGCCAAAAACACAACAGCCACCAGTATGGTCAGATGATGCTCTCTCTTCATTACCCGAATAGCCTGACTTTTACAGCAAACTTAACAGGGGCGGGTAGTGTCTCACACAAGATTATTAATATAGCTAAGTCGTCATTAGTAATTCGTACAATGTGGCGACCCCACTGAATGTTATCCAGGAACATTTGTACATTTATCAAATTATGTAACACCGTGGTTATATCACCTTTCTGTGGACGAATAGTAGAGTCTGATATTTTCCATCCCAAGTATAGCCGTGGCTGTTTCCATTGAACCTCCTCTGGGGCTATCTTCAGCCCTTTTGCTTCCAAGGTATCCTGAATGAACTTTAAATCTGAATCCTGGAAGCATTCTGGCCTACCAAACCGAAAGTTATCCATATAACGGTAAAAAATTACTTCACACCACGCTGTCCGAATTGGTTGTAATGCCCAGGCCACACGTAATTGACATAATGTAGGGGAATTCCTCATCCCCTGCGGAAGCACTAGCCATTCTTAGAGACCATACTAGGCAGAAACTGGAGAGCTGCTGCCCTCCCTGTGGTGATGCCGGGCGGGCGGCAGGGCCGTGCTCCCCCCCCCGCTGTGCTCCCTCTCTCCACACGGCGGCGCCCCCCTGGCGGCCCCACCGCCGCCTCCCTCCGCCCGCAGCAGCTCGGGCCCGGATGTTCCGCGCCTCACCGCGACCCCGCCCGGTGCCTCAGCTCCGCTCCCGGGCTCCCCGCGGCTCCCCGCGGCTCTCAGGGCTCTCTCCGCGTCGCTCCGGGTCTCAGCCTGTTCGGGCTCCGTTTGGTGCAGGAGGGACGGCCGACAGCACGACAGCCACCAGTATGGTCAGATGATGCGCTCTTTATTACCCGAATAGCCTGACTTTTATAGCAGATTTAACAGGGGCGGGTAGTGTCTCACAGAAGATTATCGGTTAAAAGCACTCAGACAAACTGCATGAAACAACCCCACCTGCGAGGAAACGACCCCCGTGTGATTAGCAGTCACGTAGATCCCGTCCTTGAAGCCAGCTGCTGGCAACAATATTTTTAAAAATCCTCATCGGGCGATGTGGGAACACTGGCAGGGGAACTTCTCGTAGTCGTCCTGGCAGCGTGGTTTGCTCAGCTGCAGCAAGCCATGGGGTCTTGGCTGTTTCAGAAACCCCCCCAACACACAGCCATGCTCACGTAACGCGCCGTGCATCCCATGAGCGATGTGTCCCAGCGCAGACACCCACACCCTGTGGCACAAGCAGCCCCAGGTCCCCTCACAAGCGGCACGGAGATGCTTGAACAACGGCAGAACAGCAGCGGGCGAGATGCTGTGACAGCTCAAAAGGAACCGAGAACATTTTGATGTGATACTCAGGAGTCATTCGTCCCCCAGCAGCCTCCTCTCCCATTCGCGTGTCACCCCGCCGTGCAGGCAGGAACACAGCGAAGGGCCTTGGCCTCACAGCGGATTTCAGAGGCCTCGGGCTGGTTCCTGCCACTGCCAGGACCAAGGGAAATTTTCTGGTTTGCCCTGCGGATGCTAGATTGAGTTCTAGCACAAGTGCGGTCATAAAAATAGCTCAGGCTTTACTTCTCCAATCACATTTAATTGGACAAACGCTACCGGGCAGCTACATCGGACGCTTGGAGAGGGAATCCATGCTGCACGCCATACCAGCCTTCAACAGGAATTCAGGCAGCTCTGGATCTTGCAGAAACATTTCCCTGAACTGCTCTGTATTTCAACAAAATTAATTGAGCTGTCTTGCTAATGAACATGCAGCTCTGTTTAGAGAATGTAAATCAGCTGGCAAGACACCTGCCAAGTCAAGTGTGTTATCCTAATGTAATTGGTGACTCAATACACATTCCTATGCTGGAGATTTAAATAATCCCTTAAAGCACCGCTGAGAGCACCAGCGGCTTTGGCAGACAGAAGAAAACCTACCAAAGAGGATGAACAAGCTGCAGAAACTGGTAAAAACCATCTACTTTACTATTATTGTTGACAGGTTTTATTTTTCCCCAGTTTTTATATGGCTGTGTAAGTACTGACCAGTTACTGTAGAATTATTTGTCCAGCTCATCACCGTCCTTGGGATAAAGCTGACAGGCTCATGGCTCTCCTGGCAGCTGCATGCCAGGACAGTCGTGCAGAAGGCAGGTGTTAAGGAAGGTTTGGGAAGGTAACCCTGTAATACAGCTCAGCTCTGAGCTCAGAAGTGCTTGGTGGCTCCTCAAGGAGCAGCAAACCATCTTCCCTTAGCTCGTAGCCACAAAAGAAGGCTGTGATACAGGACCTGATAGTTGATGCACTCTGCAATGAAAACAGGGAAATTAACAGGAGCATTTTATCCTTAAACACTGTGATTAAGAAAGAAGAAATGTGCTCTTGGGGAAGAGGAAATCTCTTTCACTTGGAGAACTGGAATAACTGGGAGAAGCAGAGGCAGAATCAGGTGCACAATCCAATAATGAGACAGGGAAGTGATGTAGCCAAGGGAAGTGCGAGCAAGTGAAACGCACCCGCTTCTAACTGGGACAAGGGAGAGCTCAGCCTCTTCTTGCTGCAGGGCTGGAACAGCCTGGCTTCTCCTCTGTTGGGGAGAACATTCTGTCTCAGGCTGCTATGGAAGTTATTTACAGGGAAAGGCTTTGAGAAAAGGAAAAATCTGAGATTATTTGAATTTGCAATTTAAAAAACTCTCAGGACACTAGGTAAAATTTTCCTCTCTTTGGTAGATGGATCTCTGAAAGGAAAAGGAGCGGGCAGAGCAGAGGGGGCTTCCCAGAACTGGCTAATTTAAGTTCTTCCCAGGGCCAGTGGAGTCATATTCATGTAGCAAAACAAAATCTAGCCCGGGGTGACCCCGCTGGTGGCGAACAGCCAAGGCTGAGCATGGGCTCCTCATGGCACCCTGCAGAGCTGTCCCACAGGGAGGGGTTTGCATGCAGGGGGCTGGCAGAGGCCGTCCTGGCAGGAGGTGTCAGGCTCAGGGCCAAGTGTCCCCAGCAGGCTCAGAGTGGTCTTGAGACATGGGACATCTCATGTACAGGAGGGCGCAGGCAGAAACTAGGTGTGAACTGACAAGGACTGCTGGTGGGGCTGCAGCAAGGATGGAGGTGCTGAGTGAGGAGGCACGATGCTGCTGACTGCACGATGCTGCTGACTGCTCCTCTACAAAGGCAGTCGGTCCATCCGGGGGCAGTCAGACACACAGAAAAGTGTCCACGCAACCATGGCAAGAATGACCTGAGACTTACAAATGTGACAGAGGAGGAAAAATCAGCAGAAATGTTTAGAAAGTTTCTCTGCAGTGTCTCTGTCAGACTTAGCCCCAGTGATGTGAACACCCAGTTGTGCTATAATTTTAGGGCATCCTGCTATGAGGGGGGAAAAATGAAAGTCTCTTGCTCACAAGCCTGCCAGTGAGCTCTCAGTTCCCATACTGTGCCAGCCGGGACAGCTTGTCTACACCCTGAAAAGGCAAGAGACTTCCCCAACACCCTGATCCTGTGATGCTGCATGAAGCAGCTCCATTAAAAGGCAATATAAGCAACGGGCAACACCAGTGGTGGCCTCAGGGAGACACAGCACGTGACACAGGACCACCTGTGCCACATATTGCACCCACATCACAACACTGAAAGTGTAGAAAATGTTGTGGCTGAATATTCAGCTGTAGCCTGCTAAACACAAGGACCTGTAGGAGCAACTGTGTGATGAGAAAGTTCAGCAGAAAGACATGGCCTGCTCTGTACAAAATGCAGCATAGAAAGGCGCTCTATTTTAAACTAAAACAAAAGGACAAAGGCTGTATAATTGCAACAAAAAGGTACAAGAAATAGCATGCCACTGCATCAGAAGTGCATCAGGTATAAATAGCCATAAGAACATCTCCTATACTCCAGGGAAGCTCCATCCAGGCTTAGCTAGAAATGATTCAGGAGTTATTAAGCTTTGGCAATGCTTCTTGAATAATTCATCACGTGAGTACAGGTTTTTGTAACAAATTGCATTAACTGAAGCAATAACGCCGGTCTCTACCACTATTTACTGTTGTTACACTGACTTTTTGTAAGCATATACCTTAAATATTAAATGAAAGACACTCACAGGTCTTGGCCCCAAAGCAGTCCCAGACTCTGGATTGTTAATTCAATGGATTAATAACATCATTTTGCAGTACAGGGAGACATAGATTTTAAAAACCTATTTTTTCTTCTTTCCATCTTTGATACCTCCTATTACACGACATCATTTGTAGCCTGCTCTATTCTTCAGTACACACTACCCAGTGTGACCGGGCCAAATGTCTGCTGAGCCATTTTGTTCTGTGCAAGAAAGCCATCTGTTTTCTGTCCATCTTCTTCAGCTTCAGAGCAGGATCCTGATCCTGATGGTATGTGCTGCTGGGATTGGAGGCACTTTCCAATACGGTTACAACATCTCCATCATCAATGCTCCAACTTCAGTAAGTACTGCTGGTCCCTGGGGCTCTTCCTGGGCAGACACTTCCTCAGTGTCTTCAGATGGTGGCATGCCACCAAAAATATGAAGACTGACAGTGCTGAGGGTGAAAATGTGTTGTTTCCTCTGTAAACTTCACAGCTGAGGTACCAAACTTTGCTGTCCTGAGCCACCCTCATGCAGGATTTAGTGTCAGAAGAATGCATTCGAAAGCCTCATTTCAATTGTTTTAGAAAATCCAATTCTAAAATTCTCCAACCTCCATCCCATAAAACTGAATTTTGCCTTTAAACTCAAAATCAGGCCCATGAAAATGTTTTAAATTATCCACGATAGCTGCACGCAGATATAAACCAAGTACAACTTTGAACAGCTACAGGTTTACACCCTCAGCCCCCTGTTAAAAACACATCAGGAAAACTGGAGGCCGTTTCTAGCCAGAGGTTTAGAGGCATGAGCACGGAATAAGCAGGTACATGAATAAGGAAGCCCTTACACTTCTCAGCATCCTTTCTCTCCATGTGGTGGTTACACAGCACTGTCCTTCCCTCGCAGTACATCCAGGTGTTCATGAACAAAACCTGGCAGGAGCGCACGGGCGTTCCCCCGGAGGACAACATGATCCTGCTGCTCTGGTCTTTCACCGTCTCTGTGTACCCTCTGGGGGGACTCGCCGGGGCTGTTGTTGCTGGTCCCATGGCCATCATGTTGGGAAGGTAAGAGGGTGCTGGATTTTACTTTACACTTTGCAACTTTCAGTAGTCCAAGAAGAATTATGACCCCTGTTGCAAGATAGCCACTGCAGTTACAAATCACGAAAGCAGTCTGCAGTTATCCACGCCACAGCACCCACCTACACAGTCACCACCGTTTTTGTGCCCAGTTTTGTGTCGTCCTTTCAATCATGAAGTCAGGACAGAACAGGCCAAAGATTTTTCTTCAGAACAAACTGTGGGAATTGGTAGGAAGGACATGGGAAAAACACAGGGTGCTTGCAAAGAGCAGCTATTGCATCCCAGCTCCATGTGGCTCCCAGCCCACAGGCTGCCTCTGCCTTTCTGACTGAAGTATTTCAGGGGGTATTTGTTAAATCTGCTCTTTTTTTTTTTTTTCTCTGTGCTTGTGTTCCTGAAAAACATTTGCCTCTCCTCTCCTGTCTTTCAAACCCAGTTCTGTCCCTAGTTCCCTAGAGAAAAT
This sequence comes from Anas acuta, assembly GCF_963932015.1. Taxonomy (NCBI): domain Eukaryota; kingdom Metazoa; phylum Chordata; class Aves; order Anseriformes; family Anatidae; genus Anas; species Anas acuta. The sequence continues at coordinate 9,184,170 of NC_088995.1, read as the reverse complement.
CACCATAGGTGTAACCAACATAGCCCAGTAGGAGGTTAGATTGTACCTGCTTCCCTCCTGACCCCAAGAATTTCCCTCTGTGTGCTGTCCCTTTGGTGTGCTCCTCTCACTTGCAGACGCAGGCACTGGTATGCTTTGGGGTGGGATCGGAGGGCTGTCCCCCACAGCCACTTTTTCCATGGTTGTGAAGACCTGGAAGGGACGTGGCTTTCTTATCCAACGAAAAGTTTCACCTTGTACTACTTAGCAATAAAATCATTCTCTTCATGAATAAGAGAAAGATTCCTAAGAGTAGGTAGGGCAGCCCGCTGGGACTGGAGAGAATTGCTGGCTACTACGGGTCAGGAGAACTTCCTTTTTTTCCTGGTTTTGGACAGAAATTCCACCTGTGACACTTGAAAATATTGAAAAATTGAAATATTCCTCCCTGTTCAAGTGGGGAGTGCAGGAGCAGTGAGCCTGGGTGACAACCCCAGGGAGCCTTCCCTGTGCCTAAACCCAGCCCTTCAGGGACGCCCCATGGTCGTGGTGGTAGTCAGCGATGGCCCTACTTGTGTGAGCCATGCAGATTTTCTGTTAATGCAGATTCCTGTTTTGCTAACAACACCCCAAAGTGCTGCCCTGTGCATCTGAGCTCACAACCGTGTCTCTTCTCTCTGAAGGAAGATGTCCCTGCTGGTTAACAACGTCTTTGTGATCGTTGCTGCCGTCTTGTCAGGATTCAGCCAAATAGCCAAATCCTTTGAAATGATCATGGTCAGCAGATTCTTCACTGGCGTGAATGCAGGTATGGCAATGTGAGAAGTATAGCAGAACAAATATGGTAACAAGTATCAATCAGAGATGGAAGAAACTCAAATAGAATGACCCAAGGCATTAAAATAATTCAACTTCCAGTATCTTGTGCAGTCTGCATGCTGGGAGGGAAGCCCTGGCAGAAACGGAGTGAAAATCAATCCCTCTCTGCTTGTAAGCAGGTTATCGGTCATGTCCCATGGTGCATTTTTTATAGAAGTTCTTCCCAGAGAATAATGATTGACACAGGTGACTTAAAATGTGACCTTACCCCCAGAATGGGGTCTAGAATGGAACATCGTTTGTAACCTCAGATTTGGTGCTCAGAAGACCATAGGACTGAGGCCCAGCCACGTTTCAGTTTCATCTACTACTACTTATTAGTATGCAAATGTATGTTTAGCAGCTTATGCAGTGAGTAAGAGGGAAATTAAAGGTTTGGGTGAATAATAGGCACTGGTAGATCAGTCATCACATGTCTGTAGCAGAAGGGTCCAGCTGGCAACCTGGAGAGGTGGCTGACGGCGCCTGTCCTCGTCTCCTCTGTCTCCAAGCTGAGGCCAGCATTTGTCTGCCCTGCCCAGGTGTAAGCATGAACATTCAGCCCATGTACCTGGCGGAAAGTGCCCCAAAGAAGCTCCGAGGAGCTGTGGCCTTGACCTCCGCATCCTTTACAGCCCTGGGGTTGGTGCTGGGGCAGGTTGTCGGACTCAGGTAATGTAGAGCTAGAAGCCCAGTTTTTACTTATTAAATCTTTCTTCTCTTTCTTCTTTTTTTCCCCTTTTTGCTTTACTCCCCCTCTCTTTTCTTTCTTTTCCAGTGCCCACATGCCACAGAGGATGCTGGGCTCTGTTGTAAATTTTACTGAGCAATTATGTTTTATTTTATTTTTCTCCAGAGAGCTCCTCGGAGGGGAGGAGAGCTGGCCATTCCTTTTAGCTAGCAATGCAGTGCCTGCCCTGATCCAGCTCATGGCTCTGCCTTGGTTTCCTGAAAGTCCCAGATACCTCTTGATTGACCGTGGAGATAGAGAATCCTGTGTTTCTGGTGAGTTTAGGGTTACTGGCAGCCTCCTGCTGAGCACCCGAGATCTGCTGACTGAGCAGATGCACAGTAAGAAGGCTCAAATCACAGTAAGAAGGTTCAAATCCTGCTTTTGTACACAGACTTAGGCTGTCGCCTCTTGAGAACAGTGCCATGACTTTTACATGTGAGCAGTATCAAGTTCCCTTTCTGAGCACTTCTTCTTCCAAGCCGAGGAACCTTCTATATTCTCAAAAATGTTTGATCTGTTAAGATAATTGAAAGGCATCTTCCTACAAAGGATTTTTTTTTTGATACAAAGGTAGGGTTAAAAGGTGGAACTAGAGTTCACAGCGGGGTATATGTTTTGCAACCTTGAAATGAAATAAATGCTGCCTGGGGAGCTCATGACCAAATCTGCAGCAAATTCATATTAAGGGATTTGCTTAGATTTGTAGCATACAAATCCCCATATACAGAGCAGCTGGAATTAGTTTCCAGGAAACATGTACCAAGAAGATCTTAATTGCCTGCATTTCCCAGGGAAGTCAAGTGAGATATGAGCCTGAGGCATGGCTGCCGAAATGGCACTGTTTGGAAATGTTCTCTTGTCAAACAACGGGGATTTGCAGTCCCTTTCCCCCAGTCCTTCAAGGGGCTGCATGGCAGCTTGCCACCTCTGTGGAGGCAGCACCATGATCACATCTCTGTTCTGCAGCTTCCCGCAGCCATCACCTCCTGCTCAACCCTTCAGCCTGCAGAGGCAGGCGATCTGAAGGGAAAGCCCAGGGGATGAGAGGTTCCCTTGTCCTTGCAGCCCTGCAGAAGCTCAGAGGCAACAGCGACCTGGGAGCGGAGCTGGAAGAGATGCTGGCTGAACAGGCTGCTGCTAAAGGTCAGAGGGCGAAGAAGCCTTGGGAGCTGTTCCAAAACCCAGCTGTGAGGTGGCAGCTGGTGAGCATCATCGTGCTGAGCAGCGCCATGCAGCTCTGTGGGAACGATTCGGTAAGCAGCCTGGCAGCTGCAGCGCTAGCGTGAGCCACGGGTGCGAGCTGTTGGGTTTAATGTGCCTCCTGCAGGAGAAGAAGGAATAGTGCTCTGCTCTGCCTGTGGAGATCTTCCTGCTGAAGGACATGAACAGAGTAGTGAAAAGTTGAATTGGAGCATAAAAAAAGGGTACAGACGCTAGGTCTGTGTTACAATGCCCATTCACTATGCAGGAAAAAACCCTTTGGCATCCAGCCCTGGATGAAATGGGGAAAGCTAAATGGAAATACCAATAAGCCATGGAAAACAAGATAAAATCTATGTACAACCGTGGCCTTCTGAGAGCTGAGGAAACAGCCTTCCTTTGCTGATGAGGGCTTTCTCTTCCTATAAGTGCTTCCTCTCACATCTAGTAATGGGCCGTTGTAAAGACCTCTTGTTCCAGGGAACAGCCTGCATTTAGCAGTCTGACTTCCAGTTGCTCTGCACTGTGAAGGTTATGTGGGTGCTTTACAGACCACTTGCTTTGAAAGGCTTTGTCATCAACATCAGGGTTCAAATCTCAGATGCTTAATTCCCAAAGAACACCTCTGCACTATGGCGAGCTTCAGAGGGATGTTGTCAAAATTGCCTGTGAGACAGGACCTTAGTGGGGCTCTGCGTGGTCCTTCATGAAAAAAACAATGGGATGCATCTTCAGACACCTTCCCTTACTGCTCTCTCCTCTGTTCTCTTCCCAGATGTATTTCTATGCAGCCTACGTGTTCCAGAAGGCTGGAATTCCTCAGGATAAAATCCCGTATGTGTCATCGGCACGGGGAGCTGTGAACTGATCGCATCCGTTACCTGTGTGAGACTCTTACTGCAGTGCTGACATGCAGGCTGTGCTGACAGGGAGGAGCCCGTTAATTACAAACTTCAGATTTACATTGCCTTGCATCCCAGGGAAGCACTTTGCAGCACAGCAGTCAGGCCGTGCTCAGCTTTCGTGCCCAGAGGGGTTAACGGGGCAGTACAGTATGTCTGAAAGCTGTCTGGGAGGGTCTAAATGGAAGCTGTGCTTGTGATCCATGCTCACTGTTATTTTCGTGTATCCTCAGCACCTGTGGTTGAACATCTGTGATTACAACCAGAGCCACTATTTATCCAGACAACTGTGGATGCAACCTCAGAGGCTGAGGAGAACAGCGGCAGAGGAGTCCATAGCATTCAGTTTTCTCTCCTGCAGCAGAGCAGTATTCCTGCCACAAGCTGTGGCTAGCAGGCTGTGCCCTGCAATCTGTTCTCAGTTTATCTGAGGGATACTGAAGCCTCCAGACCCTGGCAGTTTGTGATAATAAGTTACCACCCTGACCCCATGCACCTCAGCCGTGCCAGTGACACACTGGGCCCAGGATTTTAATCCTTCTCTCTAAAATATACATCCAGAATGAGAAGCAAACTTAACATGATAGAGAAATAAATCTTCTAGCCACTTAGCTTGTCATTTCTCAGCACCAAATATCCTTAAAGTTTTAGATTAAATATGTATATACATACATATATATATATACATATTTAATATATATATATATATGTTTTGCTGCATGTCACTGCAGATAGTGGCAGGGTTTAGGTGCAGCTGGGACATTCTCATCCTGCCTGAACACCCGTCTTGCCTGGCTCCTGCCGGCAGACCCCTTCCTCTGAAAGACCTTTCTCTTTCTGCAAAGAAGTGGGCAGTATCCTTGAATCAGCTGTAAAGCAATACAGAAACAAAGAACTGAAATGGGGCAGAAGGGGGCAGGCAGGAATCTGTAAACAGATGTTAAATGTGTTGTTTTATTTCACTGTTACGTTGTGCAGAACATGATCATAGACTATGCTGGTCGGAGGCCGCTGCTGCTGGGGGGCTATATCTTCATGGCAGGATGGGCCGTGGTCTTCATGGTCGCCCTGAGCCAGCAGGTGACAAACTTCACTTCATTATTTAAGGGGAATGGAGCTGGGCTTTGCCTTTTGTGTGACTGGGGCGGTTAGAGTTGGCAAATAACAGTAAGTGTCCTCGTGTCCTTACTGGTTTTGTGTTGTTCCCTGCGACTGGAGACTCGGATCAGCTGGATGCCCTATCTCAGCATGGCCTGCATTTTTGCCTACATCCTGAGCTTTGAATTGGACCAGGTCAGTTCCCTGAGTATTAGCACTGAAACGTTTGGGTACTGCAGACTTTCAGTGATGTGTGCAAGCAGCAGATGCTGGAAGCACAATTTCCATGTCTGTTAGCCTACTAACACTTATTTTCTTGGCAGACCCCGTTACTTTCTGTGCTTGGGGGCAGGGTACACGGGTTATGTGTGTGTATTTGCTCAGTATGAGTAGATGTGAGGCTCTGTTTGCTGACATGAATTTGAAGGAAGGGCAGGTAAGAAAAGAACCAAGCTGCCAGTGTCACATACCACATGGCTTGGAGGTAATTTCTTGTCCCGGTCCCTACAGTGTCATAGGGTTGAATTAAATATAAGCTGTTCTCACAGATCCTGTGAGAATAATGTGGATTACAAAACCTTTCCCAGCAGTTCATTCTAACATGAGAGTCTGAATAATTAGCCAGCCTTAATATTTAACCCAAAACTTCCCCGCTGCAGTTTATCTCTATTACCACTTGTTCTGGCACTGTTGACGAGTGAGAATAATTTACTGAATAATAATCTACTACTGTTCTCATAAACTTCGTGTTGTTTTTGCTTGTTAGTATGTGTTCTCCTGTTTTTAGTCAACAGTATTACGTAGTGTTTTTAACTTTCCTGCCATTTCTTTCTCCAGCTGGTGTAACAGGAGTTCTGCCCACCGAGCTTTTTGACCAGATGTCCCGGCCAGCTGCCTACATGATCTGCGGCTCCCTGCTCTGGTTCAACCTCTTTCTGGTCGGAACAGCCTTCCCGTTCATTGTGGTGGGTTCCCACAGCGATGCCATCCCCTGTGGCTTTTTGGTCTTCTGTACGAGGCAGAGGCTCTCTATTGACCATGAGAGGAGACAGGGCCTGGAATATCACAAGCTGCAGACACGCAGCAAGCCAGCACTGCCATGAAGGTTACCTTTATCAGGGAAGCAATCAGAACTCCTTTAAGCTAAACTTCCCTTGTGTTCCCTAAGGTGATTTCTGATGTCAGGCTGGACACAGATTAATTTGGGGCACGGATGGTCTATATCCCACTCTGTCCTCAGCTGGGAATGGCTGGGACTAGAGATGTGATCTAACTCCCCCTGCCAGGCCCTGGCACCATTCCCTAATGTGGTTCCTGAAGTGAAATGGAGCAGAATCCTTGATATTTCTGCAACGGCTGAGGGCACTGGCCTGTTCAGCCTGGAGAAGAGGAGGCTGAGGGGAGACTCATCGCAGTCTACAACTTCCTCGTAAGGGGGTGTCGAGAGGCAGGAGACCTTTTCTCCATTAACACCAGTGACAGGACCCGCGGGAACGGGGTTAAGCTGAGGCAGGGGAAATTTAGGCTTGACACCAGTAGGGGGTTCTTCACAGAGAGAGTGGTTGCACACTGGAACAGGCTCCCCAGGGAAGTGGTCACTGCACCGAGCCTGTCTGAATTTAAGAAGAGATTGGACTGTGCACTTAGTCACATGGTCTGAACTTTTGGGTAGACCTGTGCGGTGTCAAGAGTTGGACTTGGTGATCCTTAAGGGTCCCTTCCAACTCAGGATATTCTAGGATTCTATGATATGCATGCAGTCCTGCCTCATTTCCTACTGTGGGTCCCCATTCCGTACAATTACGTAGAGACAGACAGAAAAAGACATTTTGAGATACTCTTTCTGCTGTGTCGAATCTCCCAAACTGTGGTGGGGAGCTGTTGCACCTAGGCATGGGAGGCCCTCA